>NC_072766.1:16048219-16221180 GCF_022539595.1 Amphiprion ocellaris
GTTAATATGTTGCTATATTTGATGACAGTATATTAATTACAGCCTTTTGTCTCTTAGGGGAAACTGAGCGTGCTGCCACCTACTGCCACAGTACCCTGCAGAGGCAGCTCCAGTTGAATCAGTTCAGTCCAATGGAGTGGGCTCTAAACGCTGCTACTCTGTCACAATATTATATCACTAAGGTAGGACATAGATTAATTTATGACCGCAAATCTAAAAGCACTTTATTATCTGAATTTTTTTTTATCTGTTTAAAGAAAATAAATCTGCTTTACCTTGCTTTTAACAAGATTTCCAGAAGACCTTAAATGTTTCTTTGTGATTCACTTTTACTGAGATTTAACATAGGGTCAAATCATTTTGATTACATGCACGAATGTAGGTTGTAAAAATCAAACATAATTAATAAGATCTGTTATAGGTGTTCGCTATCACTGTCACACTCACAATAGTTTGTTTTCAGTGTGTATTCTTGTGTGATTTTTTTTTAAAATTATTTTTCTAGGGCCGATACATGGAAGGCAGACATTGCCTCTCAGCAGCTACTGTCATATCTGGTTTGGCAGGGGAAGTTCCCTCTGAGGCTGCTGCTCAGGAGAGTAAGTATCAATCTAAGCATTCAATTAAAATGCATAGCAACACAATTATACTGACAGGCTTATTTCCTTTGTATTCTGCACCCTTCCTTAAATGCAGTGAGTCAAATACGAGATAGAGCACAGATTCGTAGCAAAGCTGTCAAAGGAAACTGTGCGCTTTCCTCCCCTTTTCTTTTTGACTTTGTCTCCTTACTGTCTCCTTTTGCCCCTCTCACCTCATCCAGACATATTTAGCATTTTTTCAGTCTCTCCTGGCGTATTTTAACATCTCTTTCTCCTTCTATTTGACCCAGGTGAGACAGAGAGTGAGCGCAGGGAACATCTCAGACAGAAGAGAGCTGAGATTGCGAGATGTTGGATCAAATACTGTCTCAACCTCCTGCAGGACTCCAAGAAGCTACTAGAGGTACGTGTATGTGCACAAGTATGTAGTTGAGGCTCGTAATAAAATCTTTAGGTTTTTCCGAAGTGGTGACACCAACCACAAGCATTTTATGAGTAGAAAACCCAATGAAAATTAAGTTTGCATCAAAGGTAATTCTTCAGTAATACCTTTTGTAAGGATTATTACATCCAACTGTTTTTCTTTTGCAAAATCTAGACAATCTGTGCACATATGGTCATGTAGAGTATCTGCTTGTTCATGTGTCCACATGCTTTTGCGAATCTTGGATCAACATGCTTTTAATGGTGTATTGTAAAATATGTTTGTGTGTTTGTGTGTTTTCAGGACAACATTGGGGAGCTGGATACTGATCGGCAAGATGAGCTGAAGAGAGCAAGAAGACGTGAGGAGGAAGAGGAAGAGAAGGGCAGGAAGAGTGCTCTGCTTTTTGGCTCTGAAGACACTTTTGACTCCATTGCTAGCCTAGAAGAGAAGGTCTGGCTGTGTGTCTGATGCTAGTTTTGCTGCTAATAACAATGTTGTGGTTAGAACTATTATTGTTAAGGATCATGTTGTACTGCTGTTTTTTAATGTTGGTATCAGTTGCTGCATAAATGCTTTCCTTAACTGACAAGGTGTGATAATAGTAGCTGTTTTTAGTGCATATGTATTCATATGTGTGTTGTAATATTATCGGTCCATGTTTGACAAACATAATTACTTAATTGCTTGGTGCTATAAATAAAGGATTCAGATTACCCTGTCACTAGAGGGCGCCATTCTGTAGATGAATGCTCTGCCTCTTGTGATAGATGAACCTAAACACAGCTTGTTTTCTGTTTTTCAGGTGCTGTGTTTATTCCCTTTGGACTTCACTGAGGCCAGATCTGTATTTCTCATAGGACAGAATTATGTCACACAGGTATGAACAACACGCAAACACACGCTGAAACTGGCTTGGATAGACTCATAAAAGTGTTCTGTATGTATAAAAAAGAAAAACAGACACACAATGTCGACATACAGTTTATAAATCGCTTGTGAGTTATGGACGTTGCTTCATCAGTAGATAATAACACAGATGAACATTAGCCTGAATTCAGTAAGAAATTTTTAGCATATAAATGTAAACCTTTTTTTTTTTAGCTTTTACAAATGTACAATTTGGGTTCAGCTCCCAGTGAAGTATTTGGGCTGCAAAGCCCTCAAAGGTACTTTTTGTGGTATTGAGCTGTGAAAATATAATAAGACTTTATTTGATGTATCAAGGTATTTATAGCAGAAGCAAGCGACTTCACAGTTTGCAAAGGTCCCTAACCAGATTGTTGTCTCAAATATTCACCACAGGAAAAAAATGTGCATCGTAATGCCATGACTATGATGTTCTTTCTGTTGTTGTACTGACTGGGCCACACTGGTAAATCATTTTATTTTGACAGCGCGATAAAAAAACAGGTTAATCGTTGAAGATTGACATGAAACATTTCACAGTGACAAAGGCAGCAGGGCCAGACGCCTATCAGGTTACTCCACGCAAATACAACTTTAAAAAGTACCACTAAGTTGGATCATGTCCTTTCTTACACAGTTGCACAAATTATGAACATAACAAAGATGTTATTCAGTTCATGGCAGATTATCCCCTCTGTAACTTTTTCCCAAGCCCTGAACACACAATACATTGTTTAAGCTGCTGAACAAAGTCAGCTGTCTCATTTAAAGTAGAAAAACACCTTTTACTGTTTTGCATCTGTCTGTAGTTTATCTCTGCTTGTAACTGTTTCTTCTTTCTGTCATTCTCACTAAGGCCAAGGAGTACTTTCAGATGGATGGATATGTGACAGACCACATAGAGATTTTACAGGATCACAGCTCTCTGTTCCGTGCCCTGGCGTTCTTCGAAGAGGATCTGGAACGACGCTGCAAAATGCACAAACGAAGAGTTGACATGCTGGAACCAATCTGCAACGGTACTGAATTCTCGAGTTTCAAATTTATGATTGTGTCTTCCCTTGAGACTTTCATTTTTTTCCTTTTCAGTAGAAAAAAATGAAGAAAATGACCTGAAAATTTATTGAAATGTACTTTCTCTCACGCTTGATTTCTCTATAGACCTGAATTCCCAGTACTACCTATTGATCCGCAGACAGTTGATGTTTGAGCTGGCTGAGACCTACAGTGAAATGATGGACTTAAAACTGACGCTGGCCAACAGACAGGCTGACACACAGTCTCTAGACAACCACACCATTAAGAAATTCAACAGTCTCTGCTCTGCCTCAGCCAAGTACGTGTACATTTACATTTAAGTACCTTCGTATGTCTCTATGTATCGATTTTGCTCAGTTTTAAAGTGATTTGCTATCCTCTCCTCTCCAGGTACTTCCAAATGTTTCTGGACTCTCTGTGTTCTCCAGAAGGGAAGTTTCCAGACGTCCTGGAGGAGGAGGTGCTCCGACCTGCTCTGGTTGCCCGCTTCAGAGTGGCCCGACTACACAGCCGACTGATCAGCTCTGTACCTCCAGTTCAGCTGGAAAACCTCAACAGATCTCTGGAAAACTACAAGTATGAAGATACATAGCACTACGTCCAACAATATTCAAAACATTGCTCTGACCAGGAGCTCTCTGTCACAGGATGACGTTGATATGTTGACTTTAATGTATGAACATATAACCAGAATGAGAGAGAAGTGCCGTAATTTCCAGACTATTGAGCGCACCTGAATATAAGCCCCACCCTCTAAATTTAAAAAGGAAAAAAATATTGTACATATATAGGCTGCACTTGTCTGTAAGCCGCAGGTGTCCACGTTGTACCAGTAGATATTTACATAGAAAGATTTTTTTAACTTTTAATTAAATAAATGCTTTTTTTCTGAACAGTGCCTGTAACACGGCAGTAAAACGCATTGACTCAGTAAATGCTGCCGACTCCACTGTCTCACCATCGATTCATTGATGCCAAGCTTAGGTGCAGCAGCTCTATTTTTTTCTTCGACAAGCAGATCGATTGCCTTTAACTTAAAACCTGCATCATATGCATTTCTTTGTGTGTTTTCCATGATAAGGGTGTGTGCATGAAGTGCAAAATGACTGAAGAATTTAGTGTGAATGCGTTTGATTCAATTTGAACAGTTTCATTTGTCCACTGTGACCTGTTCGGTAATTTTATTGGTCTGTTGTGACGAGGCTAAACGTATTGGTGGCATGAAGCTCGCCCGTAAAAATCTATACATTAGCCACATCATTGCATAAGCCGCAGAGTTCAAAGCATGTGAAAAAAGTAGCGGCTTATAGTCCGGAAAGTACGGTAATAGGTAATAGGTCACATGGACAAAAGTTAGACTGTGACTGAACTGTACATCCTGAAAGCTGCTATAATGTTTTGTCTTTCCATCTTCCACCTGTTGTGTAGGTACGTGGTGCAGTATTGTGAGGCCCATCCTGAGGCAGCAGCTGCCGCGGAGACGGAGCTGGAGTTGAGCAAGGAGATGGTCGGCCTCCTTCCTCTCAAAATCAACCGCCTCAAAGCGAGGATGGCCGCAAACAACTGAAGGACATCACTGTTCACTGACTGACTCACTGGTCGACTAATTGTGCTAAAATCATCCTAATATACCAGTCAATCTGAATTTACCGCACTGTAGTTAAATGGACACTCCCAACAATTCAAGAACCTAAATGACAGAATGACTGGCTTCGATTCTTATTGTGTTTATACTAGTGATGACCTCCTTTTTTGTGGGCATGCTGCTTTCACAAAACTGTGAATACGTTCCTGGCTGTACATGCTTGCTATCCTCTGTGTAGTGAATTTTGTGGTCTATCTTGAATTAACAGAAAATTGCTTAGAAAATGCACTCTGTCTAGCATCAATATATATCTTCAAAATAAAAATGTCATTCTCTTACAGTAGTTTATTGTTAGAATATAAAGCTGTGTTTTCAGCTCAAACATTCTTCTTAACTAGTCTATTGTAAAACCCCTCTCTGAAAAGCCGCAGTCTTTGCAGGTTTATCACTAACAGCTGCTTTCAGTCAGTGTCCTTACGGTGGATATGTGCACCAGATTTTTATTATATTTTGTGAACATTTTACTTATGTGTTTTGCTTAATTTTTAATCGTATTTCACTGTTCAAGGGTCTTCTGTGACCGTAGTCTGATTTATGTCTGTTTTCTATTGTTAATCATATTGGTTTTCATTTAACGTGGCTTTATTTTCTTTAAAGCACACTAAAAGTATTTTCCTTCAACTACTTTATGTCTTTGATGGTTAATAAAAGTTAAGACATATTGTAACCAGAGTTAGTGTGTCAATGGTGATGACAATACGACAGCCTGAGGTAAAGATAGCAGCAGTGACTCAGTTTGTACAACTGATGGGTTGGTTTTGAGGGTAAGAAATAAAAAAAACACACTGCTGTTGGTTTAGTAGACTTCACAACCTGCATGGTGCGAGTTCCATCAAGTTCAACCTGTATTGCAGTCTGTTTTAGGTACAGTAGACACTTAATATAATATTTAAACAATCGAGTATTCCACACTTATGTCACAATACTAATATGTACTTCTTTTTTAACCTTGAATAAGAGGCTGAGTGTGAGGTGGGGCCTGTAGTATCCATATAGGAGAAGGCCGTTTTAATGACAGTGGTTCCTTGAGCAAAAGGCTAAAATAATCTCATCACTGAGTGTAGATGAGTTTAAGAATTTTTTTCCAGACTATTAAATTGCTTGATGCAGAGATGCATGTAAAAATGTGTCTATTAAAACTATACCATGTCTTAAACTGCCTCTATGTAATGACGTCCTATAAAAGTAACAGTATGTGTCAACTTTTATGTGAAATACATCTTTATATTGTGCTCCACCCACAGCTGCCTCTTCTCCTGCTTGTTTTCCACAGTATCAGCAGTCAAGACAACTTTAATTATGTACTCCAACATCACGAATTTGCCTCGAGGCTTTACAGTCTGTGCAGCACGTTGGTTCAGTGTTACGTACATTTATCACATTGCGAATTAAAACTGCGTACATGTATTACAGCTGGCAGAAATAAAGGGACATTGCACAACAAATGGAAGTTAATTGAGGATAGCAGTTCCCAGATTCTTTTGCATATTTTCAAAAGGGGAAGCAATTCCATCATAGGTCAGATGTGTGGGCTGACATATGACCAATTTCCCACTAACCAGGAAGTCATGCAACTTCAACCTGCTGAGTGCTGCTTCTCTTAAGGCGTTGGTGGGTTTGTGGTGTATCTGCAACACCACAGGACTGTGGGTCTGGTCAACTAAGTGGCAGCCAGTGTCACCAGCATGTCACACCAGGCCGGTCTAGTAAAATCATGGGATTGGGGTTTACATCCCGAAAGCATTAATATAAAAATTATTATCACCCAGTGGTAGCTTTTGTATGGATTTAGAAGCAGAGGACAAGCTGAAGAGGAATATTTTAAAGATATGAATTCCACACTGGGTTATACTGAGTTGTGACACTTCGATATGATGATTTTAAGAGAAGAGACATAATAAATCCAAATTTATTTTGCCAAACAACAAATGCCAACACATCTCATTCCTCCGCCACACACCTCCAGACAGACACAAGCATGCCAGTGAAATACTGATCATGGCACAAATTGCTGTTTGCCGTAAAACACAATTAGTTTTTTCATCATGCAATGGAAACATTTTCAGTGCATCATAACCTGTAATTCCTGCTTAAGTTTATGCTCCTATTAACCTTTCTGATGCTTGTCAAAACATGAACCAACAAACCTGCCCAACACTTGAGATTAATGTGTTGTGAATAGAGAAGGCAGCTTACAGAAAATCCTCACTTACACTAAATATACAACTCTAAGGAAGATTTTTTTTTTCAATCAAGTGGAAAGGATAACTCCATAAGTGCTGCTGACAAATCAGATGATCTGCAATTCCTGTTGATGTTTACAATTATGTGAAATGCAAGTTAAACAGGGACAAAATGATTGTATATAAAAGAGAGTAAAATGTTTCATTTCATTGGATGACTATAAAGTTTTAGTTAAGGAACTTTTTAGAGATGTCTGTAATTGTTTTCGAGGGAGTTCTTGGCTGGTTGAGTTTGTTGTGTCTGACCTGGACACTTATTTCTTATGTGTACTCAAGTTTTGTTTTTGCTTGTTTAGAACGAAGGTCCTAATCTCAGTGTGACTGCCTTATGAAGAAAGGGTTTTTTACATTTCCCACCAATGGAAACAAAACAGGAAGATTTAAGATTACTGAAATTAAGATCTGACTAGGGCTGCTTTGTAGAGATTTTTCTTGTCCTACCTAACTGTTACACATCAAATATACATCTATAGACTGTTACAATATTGTTACATCCTGATTAATACCCCAAGGAACAGTCAACACTAGTGTATAGTAGATTGTGTACATGCACTTGGCTGTGTTTGACACAACAGTGACAATTTCTGTTCTTAACACACAAATCTACATCTTGTAGTTTTCTTTTTTTTAGATAAAAACTGATTCCATTAGCTTTTTCCTCCTCACGACAATCATTGTGGAGCCTGTGTTTCTGCCCCTTGTCAGACCAATCAATGGTTTTAGTGTGTTTTCATATGTTTACCACTGTGTGCACATTTACTGTGTCTTTCTATCAGAGAGGGTGAAAATAGCGCTGTCTGTTCAGCCATAAACTCTGGTTACTCAGACAATAGACTCGAATCCCACATAATGTGACAGGGGTGGGAAATGGAAACCAAGCTGACTATAAAAGCTGACTTTTTATAGATAAAGATACTGACTGCTGCAGAGAAAATCATACAGCGTCAAACACAACATTTTAGATATTAGTGATCGTATGGTGTTTAAAACAGCTTGATTATCGAGTGTTTTAAAGAAGACAAGTGCTGATTGGAAAAAGGCCAAAAGGGAAATTTAAGTGGGTTTATGTGCCTCATAAATATGTCACTTATGTCACAGTGTGTGTGTGTGCGTGCCTGTGTGTGTGTGCGTGTGTGTGTGTGTGTGCGTGTGTGTGTGTGTGTGTGTGTGTGTGTGTGTGTGGTTGTAACCCGAGGCGAGGTTGGGCAGGCTAGTGTGTCATTTCCTGAAGGAAAATGATAGCAAGTGATGTTACCACTTCCTGCAGCATCGTACCGATGTGTCAGCTGAATCAAACAGTTCTCTGTCTATGTCTCATCTGACACAGACAAGAAGAAGACATGAAAGAGATGCAAAAAAGAAGAGTAAGAAAAACACAAAAGCAGTCAAAGGGAGGAATGCGGGGTTCAACCCACAGAGCCACCTCTGTCTGTGTTGTACAAGGACTTGACAAATATTTAAAGGAAAGTGCTGACATTAACATGTACACACACACAGGTCACAAGGTCAGACTGTTCTAGAAAAAGAACGTCATGAAACACAGTTTCTTATACATGCTGTTGGATTGTGCACACGTCTACATGTAGTTTTCCCACACAATCCACGTGAGGAAATGAAATGAATTGAGTGTCTTTTGCCGTGATAACATGTCCACATGGTGTTTTTGTATTAATATGACAGGTTGAAGTGGAGACAGCAAGCAGATACATTATACATTCTGACAGATTAAGTGCTTAAAGGAGCAGTGGGTGCCCAAAGTGGGACCTGAGGGCCATCTGGAGTCTCTGATTGACAAACAAAAATTAGGAACTGTTCCTTTGTCTCTCCGTGTCAGCAGAAAGAGATTACCGTAAATAAGCATGACTCATTTCTGATCATCAGGGTTCTCACTGCTGAGCTCGGTAACTTCAATCATCATCCTCCCCGCCTTTACAACAGAATGTAAAAACCAGCAGTAACTTTGTAAAATAAAAATCAAACATGCTAGAAGACACATTGTGAGTGAAATACGCAGTCAATGCCATGGCTGGGCATTTCCAATTTGAACCTGTTGTGTATCGATGACACTCTCAAATATCACACTACAGATTTTTGGGGTTTCATATGTAATGAACCCACATTAAGGAACTATTCCTGTCAACGTGTACAGAGGGGGACTTCCCATATCATTATTCTTCTTCAGAATCGGTTTCTGGTTCGAACATGTATGGCTATAGTACTCCAATATTAAAACTTGCCATTGTGTAGTGCAGAGTATTTTTAGGTTGTAGTTGTAGGTGAGCTGGTGTGCTAGAAACTTGGGATTAATGTGTAGAGAGGCAGAAGGGGACACCACTGATCTGCACATTCTAGAGGAAGCAATGTTTTACAGTTAATGCCATTTTAAGGTAAGTAGGTATTATTTTACTTCGAAAGCTATAACACTGATATGCAGATCTGAGTTTTTAGAGGTTTAATAAATGACCAGACAGAGAGAAAATGGAGAAATATACCAAACTTTAGAATTTCTTCTTGATGAGCACTTGATTTTGACTGACTTTTCAGTGTTCCCCACTAAAAAAGTAGAACAAACTAAGTGCTAGTTTGGTTTTATGGTGTATATAGCATCAAAACACTCTTTCATGTGTGCGGTGAGGTGACGTGCCGAGGAAACCACAAAAAAATACCACAAAGATGTCATCAGCCTGTCATCATTATCATTTACATCTACAAACACCTCTAATAACTGAAGACACCATCGAAGTTACACAGAATTCAACTGCTCACAGATGCAACCCTGCAAACCATCAGCAGATACTTATATCCAAATACATGCTGTACAGGCTTTAGTTTTACACCCAATTTACTTTTAACTGTTAAATATGTTAAGAGTAAATGTAGAAACATTAGTACAACATAATAAATTGTAGAAATTCTTCACTTCTGTCTTGAACAAAATGATGTTTGAGTATTGTATTCATTATAAAGGTGATTTTTAACTGTCAAGCTACTGTTTAATACTTTGAAATGTGAAAATAACCTGAAAGTTAAAAATTCTCATCTCATTTTGTTGTCTATCACTTTCCGTTGTGATCATAAAACCAAACTCTTTCCAGCTCTCCAGTGATTTCTACAAAAACAATCATACTCTAATAAATGTGTCAATCACTGTCTGTGTTTTAATGTTTTCATCTTCTTTACAAAACATCTGCATTTGAAATATTGTTAAACTGCCAGAAGTTAACAGTTGATAACTGATCCCTATAAACATCTCAAAGGATGATCTTTGAATGTTATGATCAATAAAATCCTTCCCTGGTGTCAAAGCACAACACACGGAACTCCTCTTGTTCTATCTTGAGTAGTAATCCATACCTCCATCATCAACATTGCCTGAAAATGTCTTTGCTTGCCGACTTCTAACAGCACAGTAGTGTCCTGAGTAACTTCTGAGTCATCGTCAATGGACTAAGTCTGATGAATATCCTTCATGTGCCCGAGACGACACAACGTACCAGGTGTCAGGTCTTGAAATGTCTCAACTTGTGTTTATCGGCACAAAGTTATATCACAGAAACAAACACATATGGACACACATAGACACCTTCCTGTCTTTGCAACAAAAGTTGAAGTGTAAAAAATATGTTTTAGTTTTTCTGTTATTATATTGATTATGCATGTAATATTTGAATACATAATTCCATTAATTATAAGCATCAAATCTCTTTAACTGGCAGTGGAGCAAACTGTAAGGGGGCAAAAAAAATGCTTCTATGTTCACCAAATAAACTTTTAGCTCCTGAAAACTTCAAGTGTAGAACATGAGTAAATGTACTTGATAGCATTTGGCCAAATGACAAGCATCTGCAGGAAATATAAGGCACAAATATAATGAAAACAAGGCACAGGAACTGGAAAGAATGCACATCACTGACCAAACATATACAGACTATAAAGAGGGAGCAGATCAGTGGTTCTTCTGTAAGTATCTGAGGAGATGAGGCTGAGGATTGTTGATGAGGTGCTGGTGGAGCTTAAAGGTCATTTAACCCCTAGTGACCCCTGGCCTGCTTACAGCTGATCATAACTGCTTTTACTTGTGTTACTGTGAATAGATAAGTTGATTTTGTGGTGGTAGTTTGTGGCTGCTGAATGATTTTGTGGTTCTGTCTCATTTTACTGTTTCGTTCTGTGAAGTAGGAAGAAAGCAAAATTAAGCTGAGGGAAATCCTGAGCTAAGAAAGTAAAGAGGAGACGCACAAACATTCATCTGTCACGCTGCAACTGACCGAAAATTTGCTTTTTGCATGAAATGAACAGAGCTAAGAAGATAAAAAAGGTGAAACTCGTGATTGTGAAAGCAGAAGCTCTCAACGCTGATGTCGTTTTCTTATCTCTACGGCAGCCAATTAAGAGAAATTGTCACTTCCTCTCTGTCAAAAACACAGATTGAATCTTGGCTGCTATCTTTTGGTATTTCCTCAGCCTAAGTGCGTCGCTGCGCAAACTCCGACCTGATATCTGATATTTGAGACGACTAATGCGAAAGTTTCCACTGAGGATGTTCAACCACTTTTCTGCACCAGAAGACTTCAGGAAACCATGACGCACTCGGAGGGCTGAGCTCTTTTAGGGGACTGTCTGAGGCAGTTTACTCTCATTCTTCACTGCGCAAAGACACCTCGTTTGATAAAGGAGTGGTTTTATATTTGCGCGTTTTGCGGACGAAAAGACTAATTTGAGGATGAAACTTGTTCTGCTCCTCTTTATCTCCTGCCTCGCCTTACAAAACGGAAAAGGTAAGTCGACAGTTAACTTTGTGGCTCTTCCTGTGGGGATAAATGTCGCTTTCCTTGGACAGGTTGTAGGGGAAACAACAAGGAGAGGCGCTTCACATGCTGGCAGATTTAAGTGCGTAACGGAGCAATGGGTGCCCAAACTGGAACCTGAGGGCCACTAGGGTCTTTGATTGACAAGCAAAAACTACTGACTGTCGCTCATCACTCATATCTGTCTCTCCTTGTCAGCAGAATGTGATTACTGTCAGTAACTATGACTCATTTATCATAATCTGGGTTCTCTTTTCGTACTAATGGGTTCTGTAGCCTCGATCACCATCCTTCCCACCTGTACAGCAGAAAAGAAAAACACCGAGTAACTCTAGAAAATATAAACAAAACTTCCACAACTCAGATATTATGTACTAAACCGTAACTTGCTATGATGTAATATTAAAGTATGTAGATCCCCTGCCTGGTCTGGCTCATGTTAAATAGAGAAAAAGCAAATGTGTTTCGCTTTCCGAATTCAGTTTCTATAAGGCTTGTTGGACCTTCTGTATTTGTGAAGGGGAATTTCTGAACTCTCCCCTTGACATTTCGGGATAGTGTCATTTTCTAATAAAAAGGAAGGAGACAGGGTGGGAAAACCCAAATAACTGTGTTTTTACTGAATTGTATCTGGCATTAATTAGTGGTAAGCCCCTGATGCCAGAAGTGATATTAGACGCATACTTAGAAGTATTTATTCAACCCAAATGTCTTCAATATTCCTTGTGACGTGTGGGTTTTTTTCTGTATTTGCATAATACCAATAAGACAGACTAAAGCAGTTTAATAACTAATACGAACACTTCTCGATTCATCTCTTCTTCTAATAATTTATCACTTACAAGCTGAATCTAAATTAGAACAGCTGCGATATAAAGGTTTTATTTGGCAAAAAGAACTACTAAACTGTACAGACACTCAACAGTTTATCATCAGTGTATATTAGGCCCCATATTACTCACAGTAGTTGTCACAGGAAGTCTCCCATACAACTTATCTGGATGTCACACTGTCACGTAGGTTTTATCAGCATGTATGGCAAGGGGTGATAAATGATTTTCAGCAGTCGTATCAGTGTGATGCAGAAATATCACATTCACATTTTAATAGGGAATTCTGCTTTTGAAAACAATTGAAAATGCTTCATTAGTGTCTCGATTTTTTTTGAAGAGTCATGAAACCTTTATAAAACTTTCAAACAATTCCATCATCACAGCGGGCAAAGCAGGAAATAGATAGAATTATGTCAGTCCTGTATGATGAAGTTTATTAATCCATAGGAGAACTAACAACAAAAATCATCAAGACCTGACAATCACAGGATTAACATGAATTTTGCTTTTAACAAACTTCCTCACTGGAAATCTCGCCTGCTGTAGCAGCAACACATTTCAACAGAAAAACTCGGTGATGCACTTGCTGCAATGTATTGAGAAAAAGTTGCAAAGCTGCTACTTCCTATTCCTACACATTACTGAAGTGAATAAACATCTGTGAAGCCCAGTAAACCGTTACTTTACCATGTTGTAGAATAATGTTGTAATCTCCTGAAACCCTCCAAACATGGAACTAGTAAACACTAATTGTTACTCTGAACAGAGCCAGATGATCAACGAGATGCTGCCAAAGAACAGCCTGACTGTAGTGAATTGCTGTACTTAATGTTGCATTGGGGCAAAACACGTAAATTAAACATCAGTGCCATTTATCTCTGTGTAGGAGCACCAAGGACTGCTGTGTATAAGTTTGTGAGATGTAACCCTGAGGGCGGTCAGGCCAACTGTGTGACTCAACAGACCCCAGAGATGACCTGGAGTCCAGACCTGCCAGCCAAACTGCCTGCCTCTGCTGCACAGTATCTGTAAGTATTCATGGGTTGTGTAAATGTACATTCTCTGTGAGAGTGTTCAAATCTGGGATGTGAAGATTTATTTCATTTGCCAGATGCTTGGGAGCAGTAAGTTCACTTCCACATTAAAATGAGTCTGGAAAAACAAAACGTCATCATCATACAAGGCTGCTGTCAGACAAATGCAGACTTTGAATGCAGAAATGCTGATGCTGTGTTGGATCTGTCACCTTGTTTAACTCAACTCCATTGACACAGTCTCTGTGTGCGTGTATAGCTGTGTGTGTTCACGTGTTGTGTGTCTGAGAGAGCATTTAAGTGTGAGGTAGGCAGCCAAGAAAAGCCAAAATAGGAGACAACGTGGAGGGATAAAGCAAGAGAGAGAGAGGGCAGAGAGGTTATAGCTGGAGTAGAAAAGACCTGAGAGGTTCATGATGGGTTTGTCACTGTCACAAAGCACAGGAGCAGGAATATTTAGAGTTTACAGCAGCAAGTCTGTGGCCAGTTTTGCTTTGCTTCTACACAGTCTGAAATGGTTGTGAAGAATGTCGGTCTTTTCTCTGCACTGGAGAATTTAATTTTGATTATTGAAATTTTGCCTGAAGTAGTTAAAGTAAAGCTTTTTGTGTAGTATACAGAATACATGTCATGAAACTACAGAGAAATCATAGCTGGCACCAAATGTCAAAACAACAGCAACATTTAGAAGCATGTTGTATGTAAATTGCTGTACAAAGCAAAAGTAAAATGGAAATTCACTCCCAGTCATGAATATCAACCTATTCTACATTTGTGTCTCAGTGCTGCTGCAGTGTTTGTGGTGAAACGTTTGCATTGCTCAAAGTGCTGCCTTGAGGCGAACTTGTGCTCTGCACACTACAGACTCCAGTACAGAGGAAGTACAGCCAGCCTTTGTTGAAACAATCGACTTAGTCATACAAAATGTTCTCATAATGATGTTGTAAAAGAAAATCCACTGATTGCATGACTTACTTTTATGTTTCTGTTAAATTTCATTCTTGTTTCCACTCAACAGTGTTTACAAACAACATTTATGCGGTTATACTTTTAAAAATTAGAGGCTCATACTGTGCAGTATGTTGTCATGTCTTCTGTCACACTTGTTGACCCATTTAAAGTACAAAAAAAGAAGTATAGACACCATCACTTATGTTCCTATATTGTCAGTCTGTGATTTAGACCTTAGAGACAGCAATACAATATTTTATAATTTCACATATTTCTTGAATTTAGTTGTTGATCAATTGTTTTCAGCATTAAAGCAAGTCAGTGAATTACATTGTGTGAAGGCTTTGTTTAGAGTCTAAATCTTATTTTCATGACAAGTTTTATAAATGAAAAACAGAGTAATCTCTACTCAACTTCAGTTCCACATTGAATTTTTACAAGCTTTAATGAGTCAGAAATTATTTTTTATAGTTTGAAAACTTGGTGTTAACTTAGTTAAACTTCAAACTGTGATCTGCTAGAATCACTGAATGCCAGTAGAGAATTACATGTGTATGTCTGTTAGTGTATTTGGTGTAGGACAGCATATGTGTGGGAAAAAAAGTGTTTTTTCTCTTGGTGAGAAAAGCCCAAGTATCACAGTCTTGGTCTCAGGCCTCAATTTCCTCTTTTAGAGTTCCTCTTAACCACCAATGCTATCAGTTAATTGCACTATTTTTATTTAAAAAGAAAAGATTTCAAAAATGAATAACACAGATCACATTTTGTCCAGTTAGAGACTATGTATGGCGTTGTTTAAACCACACAGTGAATGGATGTAAGCAGCTGTAGCATTACATAGATTCTCTGCAGGTAGTTGTACAACTCTACTACAAGTTCTCCACAGAAGCTTAGAATTGGATTACATAGTTGTGAAACTTCTGTAAACAGTGCTATTATAAATGGTCTGCGATTACAGATACTCAAACCAAAGTCAGGGACAGCAAGTCAGAAGGATGGCTGCCAACAAAGTGACTGAATGTGGACAGCCTCAGAAAACAAATATTATGCTTATGGGATGTCTGTGTTTTCTGGCCTCCTACATCTTATTTGAAAGCTTACTTAAAGTCAGCAGGGCTTCAGCAGCAGCAGCAGTCCTCGTTCTTCTGTCTCACATTGAACAGGAACTCAGGAGGAAGTGTTCAGAGGATGTGGGCTGTGCCGTCTGGTGGGCTGTTGCTTCTGGTCTATTGTTTTGTATCCGTCTAGGTGCCATGCCAGCTAGATAGACGTATTTGTGAAGTACCAGATCACATGTACACATGTGCTTTAATTTATTTCATTCACCCTTCACAGAACATCTGCCTCCATAGCAGTTCGAGTCAGATTCAGTCAGGGCTGATTTTATAAGTTTATGACTGTTTAAAAAATAAAAAACAAAAAAAGTCTCGTAACTGCAACCAAAAATAATTCTTTTCAGTGATGGCATAGATGAACTGTTTATATTGCCAGTAAGCACTTTTAAAAAAAACATTTCTTGAAGCGGTTCTTTAAAGTACGCCCAAAATAAAGAGTTTCTTTAGTTGGTGATGGCACTTTAAAGAACCTTATGAGGAACCATTTAGGAACCATTACTTTTTTGAGGGCATTACAGTAGAACTACTCCAGAAATATAGACATTTGCTCTTTCAGTTTTACTTTAAAGCTGGCATTGGTTGCAAGAATGATGTTTTAAGCACTGTTACCATGTTACCCCGACAATAATTTAAAGGCCATTAATCCACACGGATGTTTTTACTCATTCTATCCTATTAAACTCTCGTTCTAGTTGAAATTATGTCAGTTCACCGAACGTCATAAACCAGTAAATATGATAAAACTGTAAGCAGAGTGAGCAGAACGGTCAGACAAAACCTCAGAAAATTGAGAAAAAATGCCTGTTATATTTGATTAAAAACCATGGGGAAGTGTTCTGGTACATTATACAATTAAATATTATGAGGAGAAGCATTAAATTTTCAAGTAAGAGGAGCTCGAGCAAATATAGGCATTTTTGGTTGAAAATTTATTTAAAAAGAATAATTAGTTATCAAAAAAATTCTGCTACAAAAGAGCTACAAAGAGATATATTTAAATAAGTCAATAGCCAAACTCAATCAACATATTTCTATATCTCAACATTCTTCTGTTTCTAGAGATGCAGAGCCTGTGGAGGGTGAGAGTCCACTGGTGGAGGATTACGAGGAGGTGGAGGAGAAAGAAGATCAAATGAACGGTCAGGAGGGGGAGTCGCCTTTTGTGTACCCGGGAGAGGAAGGTTCTGGGTATGAAGGTTCTGCAGTTGAAGATCTATACATGGCAGACAATGCCTCGCCTGCTGAGAGTGAGACAGGCTCCGGAGACTACTGGACAGAGCCAGAAGCTGAGCTATACAAAGGTATTTATAGGAGAAACGAGTGGCACGGATTATTTAAGTTTCTCTGTCTTCTTATTTTTTCTGCTTCATGTAATTTAACCTGTCCTTGTTTTCTCCTGTTTGTAGTTGGACATGTGGATGTCATGAGGAAGTTGTTCCCCAGCCGTTCTTTAGCTGATGATGCAAAACCAGCAGAGAAGGAGCTCAAAGAAGACGACCTCCTACAGCTGTAGACTCTACACCCACTCAAAGACACACAAACGGCTGGCATCTGTTTGAATTCCCTGTTTACTCAGATAGTAAAACTAATTTTACATCACCACCTGCTGGAAAACCTTGGTCACTCAGACAAAGGCCAAACATGTATTTTGTATTCTCTGTGTGGAAATTATTTTCTTCAGGGGCAAATGAACAAATGTTTAAAAAAAAAAAAAAAAAAAAAATGCCAAAGTATACGATTTGGTCTGCATCAATAAAACATCCCAGTATACACACTTTAATTTAGTCTAAGCTGGCATTGACTTGTATTTCTGCTTTCCTGTGAAATAAAAGGTTGTAATATGCTTTTTAATACAAATTAAAATGTGCTTTTAAATCTTTGTAATACCAGTGCAATAAGATGACGCCTTTGTCCAAGCATTGCTTACTCTGTGCACTTCCAACCTTGTTTTTGAAGCTGAAAGGGATGTGCTCCTTTAAGAAACACAAAAAACAAAGACTTTTTTAAAATATTATTTGATCCTTTTGTCTCAAAAATTTGTGACACTTAGCACTTACCCAGAAGGATAATGCAATGTATTCTGGTTACAAGGTTGAATAAGATAATCTTGTGGACCTAGTCCCCTGAGAAATGGACTGGAACATCAAAATATGTACTATGAACATGCATTAATTCAACACATGCCGCGTTATCTAATTTGCATTTGAGATACTTCTATAAATAAAGGATTTCTAACAACAGTATTCAATAGATTTTCTGGTGCATTTTATTCAAACTACTGATATCTGTTCTCTTAGGGGTCATTCCACTCAAAACATCATATCTTGACAACAATTTCTGCTTGACTATGTCTGGTTTGCCTGGAGTTTTTTTAGCAATAAATATGTATATTTATAAAGATCTGTGAAAAGTTAGCTATATTAAATATTTTCCGAGATAACTTTTTTTAATGCCCATCGACAGTATGCTATTCTGCTCCATTGGTTATGGAAGTTCAATGAAAATCACTTTGTTTCAACATTTTAGTCTCCAAGTATTTTATATTAAAAAGTATTTTATGTTTTGTAATATTATGACCTGCTAGTATATGGTGTTAGGATTTATTTTTTTAAGGCACTGCTAGCTGAATACTGAAATTGATATCACATGTGAATATTACAATATTGATATTAATAACCATTTATTGTGCAATTTGTATGAGTTGTGTTGACCTGAATAGAGGGAGAGCATCAACCCCAGGTCCTGAAGGGTTAAATACATGGTGGTTACTGACAGGTCAAGCTGGAAAGTTACAGCTGCACACACACACACACACCTACTCACACACACACACACACACACACACACACACACACACACACATGCACACACCTACTCACACACACACACACACACACACACACACACACACACACACACACACACACACACACACACACATGCACACGTCAAAAAGACAGAGAGATTGGCTTTACTTCACAGTATATTCCTATTTCCTCATAATGTAACAACTAATTGCACTGAAACCGCTAAACTCAAGGTTGTTTAAGGGTGGAAACCATAATAATCCTCCCTATGAGCCACCACCAGTAGCTGCATCACATCTCAGCTAACAAAGGAATAAGACTAACAGGTAGAGAGCGGGAAGAGGTTTCTAGGAGGTTCTTTTACAGGGTGTGGTCCCTGGAGATTGGATGAATTGTGTGCTGAGAGATATGGACATATCTGTGCACCAACTAATGGGAGAACTAAGTCTAAATCACCTTTCATCCCCACTTTTAGCCAATCACATTTCACCATACTGTATAAGATGTTCTGTTCATATCAGACTTGTCCTTTTCTGGGAGGCTTTTCCAAACAGAAAAGGTCCTTGTACAAGATTCTTTTGAGACACTGATATTAGAAAATAAACACCTTAATGTGAGAGAAGTTGCCTTCTATCTCAAAAAATGAACACGCTCAACAATGGTTCAGACAATATCACTCGCTGCGTCATCATTTTTTGTTAATGTGTGCTCACAGATGGGACTTTTTCTGACAGCTTCATTTTATTTTTCATATTTCAATTCAGCCACAGTCTGAGCATATTCAATCTACTTGTCCAATGCTGCAGATTATGAATCATTGGCAGAATGAGAAATAAAAGTTGAAGTCTTATTAACTGTTTTTCTGAGACATTGTCGTTTAAACATAGCCTCAAAAAAAATTTCAAAAAGCACTTTAGTGTAAAATTTCACAGATGCCATTTCAAAAATCCATATTTTGTCATTAAAAACAAACAGATAGTGAGCAGAAGATCCCTGTCGGTTTCCGATGAAACACCCCAGTAGAGAATATGAAGCCAGCAATAGCAGTAGAAGTGTTATCATTTATTTGTCCACTTGGGAGTAGTGATAAACTTCATTTTCATCTCAGTGAAGCATTTTGGTCAAACACTTATGTCACTGATTAGTTGAAAAGTGTTTTTCTCAAATCTTGACATTGGTATCAAAAATGTATTACCAACACCAGCTGTGACTAGAATTTAAGGTCTTTATACTGTGAAACAATTAATAAACTAAGCAGACTAATAGCGTAATTTGATGTCTGTATCCAAAGCTTTATTTACAAACTCATTTTACTGATTATTATGCTGTGAATAGTGTTTTTAGGGCGTCTTCAGAAAGAGTTGCCAACCTGTGATGAGTCTCCCGGGTGTGTTCAGCCCCCCTGTCCACGCCCACACACACACATGACCCGGGTCACATGACGCTGAGCCCCGCTACTAGCCCTGGTTCAGACAGACTGGCTACACGGAGCGAGGCTAGCTGTTAGCTTCCACTGTCTAGACGGCCGAGATGGTGAGTAGAAAAACAAGCATCATTCACTCGAACTGAACCGAAACAAACCGTGGTATGTGTTTATAAAAGCCCAACATTTCCACGAACTCGTGGCCTCAGCAGGCAGCAGATGTTTAATGTTTGAAGCTGACAGGGAAGCTAGCTGGGCTGGTCCAGTTAGCTTCAGTACGAGGCCGACTTTCTCACGGCTGTTTTGGCTAGCTCACGGCCCAGAGACTGTCCTACATAATAACAGCAACTTTTAGCTTTCTTTAATAACCAAAGGAACCGCATTTGGTTTGTGTTCTCGGTAGCTGCCGCTGCTAGGTAGCTAAATTAAATGTCAGTGTTAGCAGCTGGTTAGCTTCGTGTGGTGTGAAGTTGGACCGTCACATGCATGTTGATTACAGCAACAGCTCCTGGAAATTATTTGTTCTCCTTGAAAGACCTGCTGTTTGGAAAGTCCTTGTTTGCTTAGGGATTTAAGGACAGGAGTGCTTTAATTGCAAGTTGTTACTCAACTGCTGTGATCTAGAAATTTGTGTTTGTCACATTGATTGCTCCTGTGTTGCTGATTGAGTTTATTTAGGATATTAAAAAAAAAAAAAAAAAAAGAATCCTCTTTGCTATAAATGCATCCTCTGTCTGTCCTGACATCTTGATGACTGGGCCGATTCCTCCAGATCTGCTCCTGCATGTTGAAGCATGTGTTTGTGACTTTGTGCCAGCTCAGGGGAAAATAATGAGGCTGTGCAGCTGCTGAAGAGTGACTGGTTTGTTATGGAAATAATAGCTGTTGTCATTCTACTAGTATAGTGGGATTGTGAGAGTTTACTTGATAATTGTGTCAGAGCACACCCATCAGTCCAGTCTGTGTGCACACTGTGAGGGATGTTGTCTTGGCAGCTCTGGTGGTGTTTTTCATTATTGCCACATCCTATTTGTCTGTCAGTAGAGTCCATTGAGTTGCATGTAAACAAATTCTGTTGCACATTAATGTGGCTGGAAACCTGAAAACAGACCCCATAGTGTTACCATTATTTGAAATTATAAAACTTACATGACGTTTTAGCCTCTTTTATCAAGATATATTACATAGTATGTCATTCATACTCATTGCCAGTCTGTAAGTTGATAAATCATTTTTTTTGTTTGTTTATTTTCTTCATTTTGTTGTCTTAGACCTCTCATATAAAGGATAGATAGCCAACAGGCTCATTCATCCAATTTACAACTCTGTTTAATTGCTATAAATATGCTTAGTCATTTTAATATTAAAACAAGCACCTTGGCACATCTCATCTTGTTGCTCTGGTCCTCCGGTTTTCTGTAATTCTGTGTTTCATATTCTTGTATCTCCAGAGTTTCCTGGGAGGTTTGTTTGGGCCGGTATGTGAGATAGACGTACTGCTGAATGACGCAGAGAACAGAAAGACAGCTGAGTTGAAGACAGAAGATGGGAAAGTGGAGAAACACTACCTGTTCTACGACGGAGAGTCTGTGTCTGGCAAGGTAAACCAAGTTTGCATTATTTATAAAGTAGGGCGCGGAACTCCACAGGATTTAATATAGGGATCTAACCCAATATGAAGCATGGTTTAAATATGCTGTCAGTTTACTTAACAGTTAACAGTACTCAGTCAGCACATAATGGACTTCTCTGCCATACGACTGCCTATTTTGAGATCCTCTCTTTAACTGACTCCAGTGGGAAATTAACGTTTTTTTGATGAGTGTGTCAGATGTGTTCTGGCTTCGGGAGGAACTGAAGGCCTGTGTTTGGAGCCCACAAATATATCAGCTGATATAACGGCATTATTAAGTAATCTTGCCGCCTGTCCAATATTATTTAATTTTTTCTGTTTACTTCTTCTGGCACCTCATACAAAATCAAATTAAGGTAGTGTGAACTAGAATCTTCAGATCTGTGTTGCTGCAGCAGATTTGAGTGGAAAGAGATAATGATATTTAGCACCAAAATTGTCAATGTTTTAAATTGTTTAGTGTTTAATTCTGATTACCTAACAACTGTCATGTCACATTTATATATGGGGAATATTGCCAAATTGGCCTAGTGACAATGTGCTTTTTAGTTCATAAGATAATTGTTCTTAACAAATGTTTCCTTGCCAGGTGAATCTAAATGTGAAGCAGGGAGGGAAGCGACTGGAGCATCAGGGCATCCGCATCGAGTTTGTGGGACAGATAGGTGAGCATGACTGAAATGGTATAAAGTTTATGGGGATATATTTGGACTTGATGTTCATAATTATGGAAGACTTACCCAACTCTTTTATTGCTCTAAAGTGTTAATAGGACAGTGCTCACAGTTTAATGTTGGTAACCTCTAAAGTGGCTCATGCAACCATCCGTCCGTCCATTATCTATACACCACTTAATCCTCATTTGGGTCACGGGGGGCTGAAGTGTATCCCAGGTGACTTACAGTGAAGGCAGGGGACACCTGGATGGGTCACCAGTCTATCACAGGGCTACACATACAGACAAACAGTCACACTTCATTCACAAATACGGACAATTTCGAATCACCAGTTAACCTGAGCATATTTTTGAACTGTCGGAGGAAGCTAGAGTATGCAGAAAAAACCTAGGCATGCGCAGGGAGAACATGCAAACTCCATGCAGAAAGATCCCGGAAAAGCGGAGAGGTGAACCGAGGATCTTCTAGCTGCAAGGCAAACGTGCTAACCACCGAGCCACTATGCAGCAAATATTTGAAATGCTAATCGAGTGGATCAGGCTTTTTAGCTGGAAAACTACTTGTAAACACTATGCTGTGGGCTCATGTGACTAAAAGGTTTAACAGGGCATGTGGTCATCATGTGCAGTCACAAACCACTCTAAATCCCCTCTGCTGTATTTCAGAACTGTTTTCTGATAAGAGCAACACCCATGAGTTTGTGGACTTGGTCAAAGAGTTGGCTTTACCCGGAGAACTCACCCAGAACAGAAGCTACGACTTTGAGTTCATGCAGGTGGAGAAGCCCTACGAGTCCTATACTGGAGCCAATGTCAGACTAAGGTACATTAATAATGCATTTTGGCACAAAGGAAACTGCATGCTGGTTGAATGTGATGATTTGTGACCTGTGCACCCATGTCATTCTTGATGTTTCTGAAAAGCAAGGAACTTACAAAATCTAGTATTCAGGTTCTGTCTTCCAACAGAAGCAGTCTATAAGGGAACTTTTTTCTTGCTCATCTGGTACAGTTTCCAGATAAATATCAATGTATTGATTTAATTGGTTCTGATCTCACTGCTGAAATAATTTAATATTTGATTAATTTGTCTACATTGATAGTGTTTTTTTGTAGCGTTTTTAAGTAAAATATGAAAGTTTTTGCCGACTACAAGTTCATAATTTAAATTTTTTAAGTTTTTCATAAAAATATATTTTTTAAAAGTATTACTGTAGTGATTGTCCTATACTTTCGAATTCAAATTTAGGACCGTCATCTTCAAGTGACAGCATATTGCATGTTTTCAATTTCACTTTTATGAGTTGGGGTGTCTGTTTTCTTCTTGCAGATATTTTCTCAGGGTGACAATAGTTCGTCGGCTGTCTGACTTAGTGAAGGAATACGAGTTAATTGTCCACCAGTTAGCGACCTACCCGGACATCAACAACTCGATCAAGATGGAGGTCGGCATAGAAGACTGTCTTCACATCGAGTTTGAATACAATAAATCCAAGTAAGATCAACATCACTTTAATGTCTCTAATTACGTCTACTTTGCCACCATACAGACTTGCCCTGAAGTCAATCTGAGCAGATATGTCTGTTGCGTCTCTTTGTTAGATACCACCTCAAGGATGTAATTGTTGGGAAGATTTACTTCCTGCTGGTCAGGATCAAGATCCAACACATGGAGCTACAGCTCATCAAGAAGGAGATAACGGGCATCGGTAAGAATCCAGGGCAGCTGCATATAAAAATAAGATCAAACACATGGACAGAAAGCACATCTGGACTAACGCTAATTCTGTGATTCAACAGCTTTGTCGTTTTTGTAGCTGTACTATGCTTTTCTCGTCTGTAAAGTAACTAGGTCCTGAGAAGAGCAACATTTGTTAGCTTTTTCCACTATCATATTTTATCCTGTCCTCCTGTTTAGGTCCCAGTACCACCACAGAGACAGAGACAGTTGCTAAGTATGAGATCATGGATGGAGCTCCAGTTAAAGGAGAATCAATTCCCATCAGACTGTTCCTGGCAGGTAAGAGCTCTTCTCTTCTTTGACAATGAACATATTAAGTGCTGATCCACAAGGTTGACATATTGTAACATCACATCATCAGAGTATCACTTTCCTTGTTAACTTCTGTCATGTTGAAACATTAAAATGGGCCTGTTTTTACTTTAGATGTGACTGACAGCTTATCACATCCTCTGTTTCCTTTCAGGATATGACCTGACACCCACCATGAGGGATGTCAACAAAAAGTTCTCTGTGCGCTACTTCCTTAACCTGGTGCTGGTGGATGAGGAGGACAGGAGATACTTTAAACAACAGGTACCTCACTTGTGTTCAATATCAGTGAACTAATACGTGTACGTTTCTTCAGCACACTGTCAGTCGGACTGTACATAAGGAACATTTTCAAGTACCAAAGTTGGCACCCAACATTTGAGCAGCCAAACAAGCTTATTTTGCCAGTGAGAAAGCTGCTGCATTGTATTCACTGCTACACTCCTGGGATTTATGCTGTGAATTTTCCATTAAAGCTGTTGATTACAATGACAGAATGCATTCTGCCTGCATTCGTCACTCTAATAGAACTCTTTGAGACAATTTAGTTTTCATAATCCAGCAGATTGTGCATTAGTGAAATTACATTTGGATAGAGGTGGGAATCTTTGGGCACCTCACGATTCAGTAACGATTACTATTCAGGGGCCATGATTCGATTCTAAAGCGATTATTGATGCATCTTTAATTCATGTATATTGATGCACTTTTTCACAACACACATTTGTTTTTGTTTCACTGAATAAACATTCATGTTTTATTTTAGCGTGACACAGCTTATATATAACGTGGCTCTTGCCCAGTTTGCTTCTGCCGTCAACATTGTAGAAGCCAAAGTGTTTCCACACGTCTGCTTTTAAATTAGAAAGAGTTGTTCAGATATCACGGTGAGGTGGGTGGCGGTCAGCCATATTTGTTTTCCTCCGTGCGCATGTCGGTGTGTCCGCTCCAGGTGCACATCCCAAAATGTCCCAGAGATGACGTGTACCGCGCTTCTTAGTTACGCATTATTTAGAACCTTCTGTATTACTTTAACAAATTTAAATAATCGAAATTTGGATGTTTGTGGATCAATTCCGATTCGTCCATGTCTGAATTGCGATGCATCTAAGAATCGGAAATTTCCCCCATTGCATCTTCCCTAAGCAAGTGTACGTTGTTTCCCTGTCTATCTTTTTAACATTTGTAACATTGATATCAGAGTGTTTTGTTGCTTTGCTAAAAGAATGTTTGTCATACGTATGCAAAAAAATTATCAAATATTTCTCAAATGCATTTCATTTCTAATGGTGAAAAATCATGCATTCATAGAATCTTGTGTAGTTTTGACCCCTGGTAGCACAATGAAGCAATTATTTTTTTATATGTTTATACATGTGATTGTAGAGGTAAAACTTCAAGTCAAAGGACAGTTCCTGTAGTAGTATTAGTAAAATCCCTTTAAAGTAGAAGTAGCATGTATAATGGTAACTTGTAGTCTGTGCATGGCATGGACTGAGGGTAAGACTTTCTTCTATTAATCTTACAGTTAAAAAGAGCCAAGTTATTCTTGATAGAAACAAACTACAAAGGCCTCAGAGTGTCTTAGCCTGACATGTATCATATCATTATTATTTTAACATAATATTAAAATAATATTATTAAGGTAAAGAATTAGCTATCTAACTGTCAGAATCTCAGAGATTGATTTTTATGTGTTTATTTTTTTAAGAGACAAAATCATAATTTTTGGGGTTGTGTGTGATGCCACGTGTTGCCATATCCTGACATCTGGCTCGCATTTAGGGAATTCTTGTGTGACGTCTCTGTGGAGCCTCACTGACAGATTTTCTTAAGAATATTGAAGTACACATATGCATTCTTACATCTTTTCAGTTTGTTTCCTGTCAAATTGCTTTTTGTCTTTTTTTTCCATCTGTTTGTCCACTACTCTGTCCTTATTTTACTGTAGGCTTTTAATTTTTCATTCTTCTGTTCTCTGTGTTTAGGAGATTGTTTTGTGGAGAAAAGCTCCAGAGAAGCTGAGAAAAAGAAACTTCCATCAGCGCTACGAGTCTCCCGAGTCCCGAACCCAACCGGTTGAAGCGGAGCAGCCAGAGATGTGAAGGGGGCCGGGCTATGAACTGAAAATCCACACAGACGCACCACAGCTCTTCACTGCTGAACAGCCAGAGGTGTGAGGGCTGCCCCACTATCTCCCTGGACTGAGCAATGTCTGTATACATGAATACACATAACATACCTTTAGACATCCCCCCCTCACCACGTCACAGCTTCGGATGTGAGCTGCCCACCATCACTCTGTCCAGCAGGACCGAAACACACTCCCATACACATGCACACAAGCATACAATCCAAGTCTGCAGAATGTTAAATGTCAAGGCAAGAGTGCAAAACAAACCAACCCAAGTAACAAACAGTGAGACGGCCTATTTGATCCCGGCGTCACGGACTGAAAACACACTCGAGCACACACAAGTGAAGCCATACAGTTTGCTGAATGCATAATAAAACAGGAGCAAAGACAGAAAAGAGGAGACGGCTACAGACCAACACACCACTTATCTCTTTTTTTTGCAGCAGGAGCTTCTTCTCTTTTTTTTGCATACTGAACAGCATTTTTCCTGGACTTTCTCTTCCATCCTGCCTCCCACATCCCCTACAAAGTGACTTTCTATAGTCTGGATGGGCTGCTCAGTCATTGAAAGTAGATGTGGTGGATCTGCCCAAACAAAGGATGTGAGAGGCTGAGCTATGAGTCAACACACACACATACACACTCAGTACCGGAGTTTAAACTCTCATTCTTCCATCTGTCAGTTTTTGTTACTGTAAGTATGTAAAACTGTCCACAGACTGCTGCTTCCAAGCAAACGCCTGGTTTAATGGGGAATTTCATGCAAAAAATATTCATCTTAACATAGATGTAATCCTAAATTTAACATCAAATGAAAACATATTCCACTCTTACATGTTTATACTTCCAGTCCGCAGCTTATTTTATTTAGGAAGATAATATTCAACATGGCCATTATCATTTCAGCATCATTTATTTCATAAGATTATTTGTTTACATTAAAATCATCATCTAGAGCTAGAACAAATGCCTGTTTTCATTACTGAATAGTCTGCAGATTCTCAATGAATTGTTTAGTCTAGAAAGTGTTGGAAAGAGTGAAATGGGTCCATCACAAATACCCAGAGCCCGAGTGTCGTCTGTAGATGTCTTGATTTGTCAGAACAGCTCCCTAAAACGCAGCATATTAGAAAGAGCAATCAGTTTTTTGTTGGTTGAGTAACTGATTATTTATCTGTTCACTGCTGTTCCTAAAGTATCACACATTCGCACGTGAGTTCAATCTTTTGTTAAGATGAATATTTGCTGTAAATGTTTATCAGTTTACAACAGAAATTTCTTCAAAATATGTCTAGCGGTTATGATTTCTCCATTTGTCTGCATGCACGAGGCATCTTGTTTGATCTTTTACCGTGCTGCCTTTTTTTTAGGGTTAATCTATAATTGTTATTTGAAATGTTTGTACACCCATATTTCAAACAAGAAAATGATTATTTTTGTTTGTGTCAGTAAGGTTTTTGGAGAAGGTAGAATTAAATTTCAGCACCTCACATGAAATTCTTCTTTAATTGGGGAGAGAAAGAAACTCAAAACTGTGATATACTGCATCTGCAATTGAGAAAATGCAGTTATTTGTAATTTGGGTGAAATGAACCTTTATGTTCTCATCAGTCAATGTAAGAAAAAGATTTTCTTCAGTTTCTTTCTTGAAAAAATACTGAAATTATGCAGCTGCTTTAACCTAAAAGTGACGGTTCTTTAATTGCTATTCAAGCGGCAGTTTCTGTTTCCATCTCGAATGATTCAGTTGAAACATGAAATGATAGCTAGCCATAATCAGCAGACTGTAAATTCACTGTTCCTGTCAGTTTCACCTTGTTTATGATAAGGTGCAGTTTTTGAGCCTGTTGGTTTGGTATGAATAGAATACTAATGTAATAAATGGCTCATGTCTGCTTTTGTTAGCACTGGAAGGGATGCAGTATCAATATACTGTAACATCCAATTATGTTCCACTGTGATGCCCAGACCGGCAGTTTAGGTCCTGCTTTAAAGACACTGTTATCAGCCCTGTGTGTTGGGCAGCTTTGCCCTTCAGATCTGATCTATGGCCAGTTTTGCACTTTTCCCTCCAATGCTTCACTTTGCATTAAAGGGGCATGGACGCTGAAGCATCACTCAAGGACAACTTCGCCTCAGAGATAATCTGAGTCTGTAATTGAAGTTATGCTGTCATTTATATAACACTACATATTTTAAATCATCATAAAATGTACAATATTTGTTGCTTCTTGTCTCTTTCTTATGCAGCTTATGTCACTACGTTATGTTTGACTTCATAATTGTCTGAACGCAGATCGACAATTCAGGTTTTTTTTTTGTTCCTTCACACTAGTGTTGACCTTGTAATCGGGGTTTTCTTTTGTTTGGAACTGTAATTTATTTGCAAGCAATGCTTTCTATCTTTTTCTTTCTTTCTGCCTGTCAGAAGTATTTTCTGTCTTTCTGGCATCTTAGGGTTTGTTTGGTTTTCTTTAAATACCGTGAAAGGTCACGAAGACACACTTAAAAGCCAAAACTCTCTGCCCCTGTCTTATCTACTGCATGTAAATCCTTACACAATGTCTGACCATCTCATTATTTGTTTGTGTGTGTGTGTGTTTGAGTGTGTCTGACTGCGTGTGTGTGGGTGTGTATGATAATATGTGTGTATGTATTACACCAAACCCAAATATATAGCTAAAATGAATCATGAATAAAGCAGATTTATACTGAACATTTTTTGAACAATATCTTTTTCTCTTTTAGGAGTTTATCATTATTATTCTGCTAGTGGATTTAGCATCTTAAACATGGAAAAAAGCATTGCAATCACCATTTAGAGCATTGTGTAACCGCAGAAAACTTTCAGGAAATGTAACTGCACAGTTAGATGAGTACAATTCTAAAATTTCACTGACATGTTCTTGCTTGTGCATTAAAGGTGAACGTACCTTTTTCTACAATTCTGGCTGCAGATTTCCAGCAATGGAAGGAAAAACTTCTTCAGTTGATTAATTACAACGAAACTTGACTTTCTCTGGGTTGGTTTTCAGAAATTTTCTGTTGAACTGTGCAAGTATGATGTTACGGCCTAAAAATGATCTGATTTGCATTTGTTTCCACAGAAGTCTGAACATTGGATAAAGCCAGCCTTACAATTGACATATTATAGTGAAAGGATTTTACTGAGGACATTTTGTCATGTGATTTTTATCACTCCATGAAAAAGAAAATACTGGATAATATTATAATATGTATAACACTGCTGTTTGTCGTCGAGGTACTTCCAAAACAATCTAAAAATGTTTTTTATTAAAACCAAAACTGTTAAGCCTTTTTAAAAGGAAAGGGTCAGCTGTATCAAATGTTTTGTAAAGATCAATTTAAAAAAGCTGCACAATGTTTCCTTCTGCATAAAGCTATGATATAATAATCATTTAAAATAAGAGTGACAGCTGTGACAGCGACGGTACTGTGCTTTTCTCTAAAACCTGACTGGTGTGTGTTTAAAATTAATGAAATGTGTGCAAATTTGCATTATTGCCAAATAGACAAAATATAGTCTAGTTTAAAGAAAACTCTTTTGAATGTTTTCTTTCCATTAAGAAGACGTTATGGAAGTGAAACAAAAATTCTAAAGTGACCAATGCATGAAATAAAATGTCTTTTTGCCTGCAGTAGTTCATCTTTATCAAATTTAGGTAAGATGAAATGCCCTAAAAATTGCCACCCAATGAGTTTTTGTTAAAAGAAAAAAAAATCTGAATGGAAAGTTGTTTTTCTGCAGAGTTAAAAGTTATGGCACCTTCAGAAGATCTTTTTGTCACTCGTTACTACAGTCAGTGTGCAACTAGTCTCGCTTTGCCAGCACTTTCTGTAATAAGTAAATATGCAGTGAGGTTTTGTTTTTTAATGAAGAGGCAAACGTCTTCTATATACACGATCTTCGGGTTCAGTTACCGAGGAGTCCTTAGTTTTGCCTGTCAGAAATTCTGTCTCTATTGTAAACAATGTTTAAAATGAAATACATTTAAGTGAAAATAATGCATTCTACTAAAATTTCATCATGAAACAGGGTGTGGGTTACTGTATTTGAAATAGAAGCGGTTTTTTTTGTGAAACTTTACTCAGGCACATTTGCGGCCAGCTATGTAAGGACTGGTCCTGCCCCACGTTGTGCTCCCAACAGGAAGAGAAATGTGTTGACCGTCCTCTGTTGGGTTTGACGCTATGTAATCCACACATTTACACCTGATAAACAATATGGAGCGACAGTAGCACTCTTTTAGTTAGTAGCCCGCAGAAGGTGCTCCTCCCGGGGATACAAACCGGTCGTAGCGATGTCGGTAAACCGGTGTGTGCATTTGTTTTCTCGGCTTCAGCGCCACATTAACACTCGGACAAGTCGCATCACCTCTGGCGGCTGTCGTGTGGCTTCGGGGTCTAGCTTGCTACATAAACAACAGGCGGTTTCCAGTAGAAATGTCTCGTCTAACAGCTCTTCGTCTAAACCTCCGGACACATCGCTGTTTGTCCCCGTCTCCCTGAAGACCGACCCCGCGGTGCACGGGACGGTGGGAGCCGAGCTGACCCAGCCGCTCGATAAAAGTGAGTAAACATCAGCACCAAACATTCCCACCTCGTTTTCTAAAGTGTTGAATAATTCCACAAGCTTGCAGGGAATTTTAGAGGCGATTTTCTGTGTAAGTTCTTGCTTCTATGTCGTTTCTTTGTGTCTGTGATTCAGATGAACTGCTGAAAATTCTGAACCGGTTTTACAAAAAGAAGGAGATGCAGAAGCTGGCAGCAGACCATGGCCTTGACGGTGAGAAAATACACTGCTAAGTTACCTGTTGATCATTTTGTGTCAGTGCTTTATCTTCCCAAACACCTACCATTAACACGAAATGTGTAAATGTTATTCAACTGGTACTTCTTTTTCCTCAGTCAGTATCTGTCTCTGTGTGACTGTCCACAGGATTCAGTGTGTCATATGTTAAAACATGTACTCTGAAATTTAATGTAAAAGGTGGTGAAAGCTGTAAATAACCAGAGAGCGTACATATTCGGAATGAATGTCACAGAGCAAATAAAGACAACTAAAACCAATATCTTCACAAGTAAACATACAGCTAGAGACCCTGCTGTGATTTTTTTGAACTGTCTAAATTGTGTTTTTCATTTGCTTATATTCGAAATCATATTCAAGTGTTTCACTATGTTTTTACATATATTCAATAGATATGCCAAAATATTCAATAGTAGCACAAATATAAATGTGGTGATTATATAGGCGAGTGAAAACCGTTCTAATGAACTGTAGTGATGATATATGCAGATAAGAAAAAGGCATATGGGTCAGTTGGAGCTTGTGGATCATGAAATAGATCAGGTGTGTCAAACATAAGGCCCATGGGCCAAAAGTGGCCCGCCAAAAGGTCCAATGTGGCCCGTGGGATGACTTTGTAACAAAGAACACATTGACTGCAAGCCATAAGTTTGTAAAACTGCAAATTTATAATTATTTCGAGATCTACTATATTGTTCAGTTCCAGATCCCTAAATGTGTTGTGCCTTTGTAGATACTCTGTGATCTGTAGGTTGTAATGTGTAAACTGAGGCATAATATTGTTGAAATTTTACTCATTTTTCTTAAAAAAGTTCAGATTTTTCATAATGTTTTGTAAATAGATAGTTCATTAAATGTGAAAATTTTCAGAATTGTACTTTTTTGCACTCAAACCAAGTGAAAAAATTGGAGTTGTCCTTGTTTATAGGCTATTATGTTATGATTTTACTGGTCCAGCCCACTTGAGATCAAATTGTGCTGAATGTGGCCCCAGAACTAAAATGAGTTTGGCACTCCTGAAATAGATGGTCAGCATGTTAAGTTTGAAACGAAGCTTTGATAAGGATATTCTATGAATCTTCCATGTGTCATTGCGCTCATTAGGAGATATTCTGCCGGTTTCAACATTCAAATAGCAAAATATCCCGAAAACAAAGATTGTGCTCGATCTGAATACAAACAAAAGCGATGCAGCTAATGACAGGAGGTGAAAATTAAATGATAGTCAGACTTCGGGGAGACTTATGATGTACATTTGACAGAGTGAAGAATCTTCTTTAAGTTGATGCTTTTTATGCAAACTTCAGCTGCGCTAATGACCTGCGTGGTTTATCATAGGTTACTCTGTGTGATGTACAATCTACAGGTCGGCTAAGAATCCCAAGCTCTGCCTGATTCTCTCCTATTCTAAAATGAGTTAGGATTTTTTGGTGTTAGTGTAATTCATGAGTGTGGCAGTCAGATTAGAAATTCACACCACTGGAAGTAACGGGAGCAAAATAAATAGCAATGCTATGGCTGAGCATTTCCGCCTTGAAACTGCAGTATATTGATTACAGACTCAAAAACACTTCCAGGGTTTCATCAAACTACTCCTACAGGCTCTCTGGTGACTGATTTCGGCACAGACCTCTTCATCTCATGCATTTCTCTCTGTGTGCACATGCAGCTCGTCTGTTCCATCAGGCCTTCATCAGCTTCAGGAAGTATGTCCTGGAAATGACGTCACTCCCTGCAGACCTTCACATCATCCTCAGTGACATCTGCTGCGGAGCAGGTTAGTCGCCTCGTGATGGACTTGTGTGTGTGTGTCTGTGTCTGTGTGTGTGTGTGTGTGTGTGTGTGTGTGTGTGTGTGTGTGTGTGTGTGTGTGTGTGTGTGTGTGTGTGTGTGTGTGTGTGTGTGTGTGCAGTTATTGTTATTCACTTGCGATATCTTTTTCAATAACTCTGTACTTGTGTATCTCAAGGCCACATAGATGATGTCTATCCGTACTTCATGCGTCATGCCAAGCAAATCTTTCCCATGCTGGACTGCATGGATGATCTTAGAAAGATCTCAGACCTTAGAGTTCCAGCCGACTGGTACGTATCACAGTCTGACCACATGCCATACATCATCTGTACACATGTCATAACATGGATTTATATGTGCTCATCAGGTACCCTGAGGCTCGTGCCATCCAGAGGAAGGTGATTTTCCATGCTGGGCCGACTAACAGCGGTAAAACGTACCACGCTATCCAGCGCTACCTGGCTGCTAAGTCTGGAGTCTACTGTGGTCCTCTGAAGCTGCTGGCACACGAGATCTTTGAGAAGAGCAACAATGCTGTGTGTATTTGTTTTCTTTAGTTTTGTTTCTTCAGTTTTGTTTAAAGGAGAACTCACATGTCTTGCAGATGCTATTCATAAGTGAAGCCTTTTAGTGGCTCTAGAGGAACGTGCGTGAATCTCACAACTGCCTAAATCTCAGAGTGAACAGTTAGTGGCTGTGTTGTAGGAAATGTAGGTGGAATGTCAAAGAATACACAAAACAAAAAAGACAATATCTTTGTTGCATCAGTTATGAGCCTTTTTGTAAACTGTCTATTTTTAGTTGAACTCACAGTGTCACAGGATTGCAACTCTACATTAGTGGTATGCTCTTAATATTTTATTTTATATAATTTTTATGTGCTCATGTCTTTATTTCACTGTCTACCCTGTCTTTTTTATTCTCCATGTATATGTGTATTGTCATATGTTATCTTAAATTTCTATGTTGATTCTGATGACTGTTCTTTGTTTATGTACTCCCAGGGTGTTCCATGTGACTTGGTTACTGGAGAGGAGAGGACTTTTGTAGACTCGGAGGGTCGAGCAGCTGGTCATGTAGCCTGCACCATCGAAATGTGTAGCGTCAACACACCTTGTAAGTAGACATAATGCATACTGGATGTGATGATGATGATGCTTCGATTATTTTTTATATTTGGTTCCATTTGTGTTAACATCTCCTTAGAAATTTCTGTTATGTAAACCTAATGATGGTTCACAAAACATATAACGCATAGAAACAAATATGTTTCTATCATCATCCAAATTTAACAATGATATCTGCCATTCTTAATATTAAGTCCTGTATAAAATTATACACTATTGTAAATTTTGTTTGTGCTAATTGCTAAAAATTTTTTTTTAGCAGATTTCTATTTTCTGTTCATTTTATGTGTCTGTAGATGAGGTGGCAGTAATAGATGAAATTCAAATGATCAGAGATCCTTCCAGAGGCTGGGCGTGGACCAGAGCACTGCTGGGTTTGTAACACATGTTCCAAAACATGCAAACACACACGAAAGAGCTGCTGCAGCTGCTGTGACAAGTCAGACATAAACTAATGAGCATCTTCTGAAACTTTCTTGTACAATTCTGTATATCTGGGCAGGTCTTTGTGCAGAAGAGATCCATGTGTGTGGGGAACCTGCAGCCATTGACTTTATCAGAGAGCTGATGTACTCCACTGGAGAGGAGGTGGAGGTGAGACTAACATACAACACAGCAGAAGGACAATGTTCTGGACGATGTTTAACCTCTTTCTTGGAAGCACAACTCTCTCTCTCTTTAACTCATTCTCCATCTATCTACAGGTTCACACCTACCAGCGCTTGACTCCATTCTCCATCCTGGATCATGCCGTGGAGTCATTAGACAACCTGAGACCGGGAGACTGTATTGTTTGCTTCAGTAAAAATGACATTTACTCTATAAGCAGACAGATCGAGGCCAGAGGACTAGAATGTGCTGTAATTTATGGGAGCTTACCTCCAGGTGAGTGCGGGAGTGTTTTTTAGGAATGCGTATACTTGTCACAGGAATGTGTGTTTGTGTTTAAGGTACAGAGCTAGCATGTCAACTTGGTACTCAGTCCTTCTTAGGATTAAAAAACAGTTTGCAGCAAAGATCAGAAAAAGTTTGTCTACCACTGTTTTGTTTTTTTTAACCATGAAGCATCTCTGTTCATCATAGAAAAGTGATTATAATCCTAGAAACAAATTGTCTTTTGAAAAAATGTTTATTTTCAGCTTAAGCTCATCTTATGTAACAAAATCATTATTTAGTTTCACAAAAAGTGTTTTTTGTACATTCAGAATTAGATTATAAACCATCGTTTGGGTGTTTTGTGTGAAAAGACCCAAGCTTAGTTGTTTCTTTGATTTACAGGCACCAAACTGTCACAGGCCAAGAAGTTCAATAACCCTGATGACCCCTGCAAGATTCTGGTTGCCACAGATGCCATTGGCATGGGTCTTAACCTGTGAGTGCCTTGCATTGTTAAATGATGTCAGATTAATTTCAAGTTACAACAAAAATTCATTGTGAGAAAACAAAAGCTCAAATAATTTCTGATTAAGGTTTTCTGCAATGTCTGATAATTATCATTGTAATCGTTATTATCTCCATATTCTCTAGAGTTATTTTTATCTATATTGGTTGTGTCACATTTATTTTTATAAGTAGTGCACAAATACAGCACACACCACTAGAGATATTTGAAATAGTTCACATGAGGGTTTTAGCAAGACTCTAATCTTCAAGCTGTGGCTGTTGATGTGGCAGATGATCATCAATAAATTGTGTCGATTCTACCAGCTCATCTAATATCTGTGCATTTTCTGTGTCTGGTTTTCCCCCCTCATCTACCTCCAGGAGTATAAAACGTATCATCTTCAACAGTCTGGTAAAACCAAACATTAATGAGAAAGGGGAGAAACAGATGGAAACCATCAGCACATCACAGGCTCTGCAGATTGCTGGTCGTGCAGGGAGGTCAGTGTCATTTCTCTCTCAGGTTGTCCCTGTTCTGAAACAGTAAAGGTGAGAGAGAAGAGGATACATACAAGTTATTTTAGTTTCTGTCTGGTGACTTTTCTTCTCTGTGGCCTGTTGTAGGTTCTCCTCCAAGTTTAAAGAGGGAGAAGTTACGACTATGCACAGAGATGATCTGCCTGTTCTGAAGGAAATACTGAGCCACACTGTGGATCCCATAGAGGTGAATATTTTACACACAATCTCATCACACTCAAGAATCCCAAAAATGTGCATTTATACATTTTACGAATGTTTTCTCTCCTTTGCCTCAGACTGCAGGTCTTCATCCGACTGCAGAGCAGATAGAGATGTTTGCCTACCATCTGCCTGATGCTACACTCTCCAACCTTCTTGTGAGTATCACCTACTATTAAAACAGCAGGTGGAAGAAAATAATTTCTCCCAGCTTCATTTCTGGGTCTTTGTTAGTGGTCAGAGTTGCAAAGTTGCCATCAAATAATGCAAGTCTTTAAATATCAGAATACAGCTTGACACCTGTTCAAGCTGTATTCTGCTAATCAAGACCATGAGTTGTAGCTAAAAGTAAATCTACTAAAAGCACCCCGAGTTAACATTATTTATGGGGCCAAATTAGTTTTTCTCTGTAGCCCCAAGAAGGGCTATTTTCAGGAGCTACATCGATTCAGTAAGGACTGTTGGTCACTTTTTTGAGATATGTGACCATTTTCAGATACATGTTTACATGGTTCTATTTATCTCAATAAAGAAATGTCCAAATGAATCAAAGACATTCAGTAAAATGCCTTAAATAGTGCACTTTATGAATGTAGCTGTTCTAATTACAGGAGACAAATCTGTGTGAACAAAAGTTTCTTAAGTTTTGTCTTTAACAACTGAATGGATTGTTTAATATAATTTCAAATCTAATCACAACCCAGAAAACAAAGATAAGAGATACATTGGCTTTCATAGACCTGCCAGTACTAAATACAAAGCACTGTCATTAGTTTTCATGAAGGGATGCGATGCAGTTTTTTCCTTCTGGATTGGAGAATCAGTCAATAATCTACAAAGCTTAAGAATAATAATGTGGTTTGTTATGAGGCATTTCTAGTCTTCCAAAGGCCAGTGGAGTAAATGAACATGAATAAAGTAGCAAGTTCATGAAGCCATTGTGACACATAAACACAATAAAATACTGAAAGTACTCTGTCAGTAAAAATGTTAATACAAGCCAAACACACAAATTCTGACATATGCCATAAAAAAAGACACTTAAGTTGAAGTGTAAAGTTTTGTCCATCTATTGACACATCATCTATTGTGAATCTCTTTGTCTGTTATTGTCTCAGGACATATTTGTCAGCCTTTCTCAAGTGGATGGTCTGTATTTTGTCTGCAACATTGATGACTTCAAGTTTCTGGCCGATATGATTCAGCACATCCCACTGAACCTGAGGTCCCGCTACGTCTTCTGTACCGCTCCAATCAATAAAAAACAACCTTTTGTATGCACCTCCTTCCTAAAGGTAAGAATTAATAGAAGTAAACATGACAAAGACGTTTGAGATGTCAGGTAAGGTGAATCGAGTTTGGTGGAGCAGTGGAGGACGCTGATAAGGAGAGTAAAAATGATTAATAATAGTGACAGCGGTGGCAGGGTTTATAGGGGAAGGGTAACTGAGTGAAAGACCAAAGAAAATGCTGGAACTAATCCAGTGAGTCAGTGTTGGGAAAATAAAAAAAAAAATCCAAGGAGGGAAGAATACATTGACACTGAACTGTGTCCCCTCTCACTTCATGGTTATATCATACTAATAAAGGAAGATTAGCTCCAGAATAGCGTTATGATCAAGAAACAACCTTTGAGATTCAGGGCAAAGGGCATCAGTGTGTGTGAAGAAACTGTAAATGCAAACCAGAATATCTGCTTTGTTTAAAGCAGTAATAACGTTTGGTTGTTTAATACTGTCCTGTACAGCTTCATTAGTCTCATTTGAATCTCGTCTCTTTTGCAGTTTGCCCGTCAGTTCAGTCGAGACGAACCCCTGACATTTGACTGGGTTTGTCGCCATGTCAGCTGGCCTCTGGCTCCTCCGAAAAACATCAAAGACCTGGTTCACCTGGAAGCCGTCCATGATGTGTTGGATCTGTACCTCTGGTTAAGGTGACTTTATATTTCCATGTCTCTGGTTGTCACTTGGTATGATCTTCACCACATGCATTTATGACTTATCATTTGTTTCTGATGACTCTTCTTCATGACATAACAAGTCCTGTTTATGAATACAGGCAACCTTCAGCCTCGTAGCTTTTAACTTCTGTCATTCTCTGCAGCTACCGGTTCATGGACATGTTCCCAGACACTGCCTTTGTTCGGCAAATCCAGCGGGAACTTGATGATATCATCCAACAGGGTGTCCGAAATATCACCCGTCTCATCAGAGCCACCGACCCAAACATCACTGACCCGCTGCAGACACAAAGCAACAGGCGTAGCCAAACGGGCAGCAACATTGGTGCTGCCAGCAGTAGCGTTTTGACCAAAACCAGAGGTCAAAGGGGACAACGAGCCTCAGGAGGGGTGATGGACAGCTCTCTGGCTAGTCGTCTGGTGAGGGACGGGCTGCTGACCCCTGATTTGCTCCAGCAGCTGCAGAAAGAGTGGTCCAAAGATCAAAAGCAGGAAAACGCCAGTCAGAATGCTTTCGATGCCCAACATCACAACAACAATCACGGGAAAAGAAAAAAGAAGAAGAAATGAGGAGACAAACAGTTGCATGTAGGTAATTGTCTAAGATTATCTCTGTTCTGATGGAGATCAGTAACTGTTACAAACCTTAGATAACATCTGGTGGTTTGTTTGAAACGAATCAGGATTTGAAACAGTTAAATAAGGTGAAGGCACTTTTTCCAGTGCTGAAAGGATCACAATGAAATGGCATCCCCAGCTATACAAATAACACCAACATGACAGTTTGGACACAATGGCAATGAGTTTTGAGTGTGGTCGCATGGGTCTGAACTGAGGTTTACATCAGAATACTAGGTTATTCATGGTTATTCATCATTTTCACTTAAACCGCTTGTTTTCCCTGTGCTACAAATCTCCTAGTTTGTTTTCCTCCAACGTAAGTGTTTTAAACTGAAGTTACTGTGAAGTACTGGCTGCTCTTTGCCCTTTGGAAGGATCAGGTTTCTGGTGAGAGATTCTCCCAGTTCTTTCAGTGTGAATAAAATAATGCTACTTGGTAACTAATTTAAAAACAGTCACATGAGCGAACAACAAACGTCACTGACCTCACTTGGACTTGGCTTAGAGAAATGGGCCCATTGTCATGAGTCTTTGATGTCTGGTCTGAGAAACCCAAAACTGACGAGCAACATTGTGTAGAACAGTGTTTCAGCGGAGGTCCACACCGTGTCATAAATGCTGTTTTAGTAGCATTTTTGAGACCAGAAAACATTTTAAAATGCACTGTATGCAGGTCTGTTTTCTTTCCTTTCATTTTATTCAGTAGCTTCTATGAACATTTCATCACAGAACAGAAGAGAATAGATTGAATGGAGTGGAGCCACGTTTGAGTGATAAAATGCCATAGTTTTTCTTGTTTGTACAATTAAGAGGATGACATTTGTCAATAAAAACTATGTTTTAGGTATCTTGATTTCATGTTTATCGTTTGTTATGCAGTTCACACTAAAAAGTAACAAAATAATGACAGCAAATAAAGAATCTCTGAAGTAGTTGTCGAATTTGCAGCAAAATCTTGCACACTTTTATTCAGTAGAACAAACGGCAGCAAAGGTTCCAAAGATATTAAATCATATTAAGAGTTACAGTTAAAATTCAAGTATGCTGATGAAACACAGTAAAGAGAATTGCATATGCTGAAGGGGGCAATCTAAAGTCATGTCAGATTTTAGAAAAAGGCAAAACATTTCAATAAAAAGTAATGAGTTGGAGTTTACAGACTGTCATGGTGGACAAATCTGGCTCCACAGTATAGAGCTACTGTCAACACTTTACCTCTCCTATTTTCCTAATATTCTGTCTTGTGCAACATTTTAAGGTCCTGTCCACTGAAGTCAACCACATATGTTTGTATGTTTTAGAAACTTGGGGTTCTGCTCTTGAATGTAATGTTGAGTGGGTTCGTACTATTTCTGGCTGCACAGCTCAAGTTTGTAATGACAGGCCTTAAACTGACCTCATTCTTACAGTTATCACTAAGTTGTTGTCACTAATTAGTATTGGGATCACTGAAAATGCATTATAACATTTCCATGACCTTTACTGAGCAAGTTAGATTTTCTGCAGAACTTCAGTAAAAGGCACGCTATGATGAAACTAAACAGACTGCAGGGATGGGCTTTAAGACACAAAGAGTGGAGGATATGATAGGAAGAGGTTTGGCTTGTTGTTAATCATTGAGTTAGTGCAGAGGTTGGTCTCTGCTCAGTACACTCTGTGAGTCAGAGAGAGCAAAAAGATAAAAAAAGGCCCATAGGGAGGGACAGGAGGGAGAGAAATAGATTTTTTTAATCTTAATATGTGTGCATATTGAACATAGTTTCATTGAGGTGTATTTATTTGCGTTGTTCCCTGACAGGAACATAGGCGTCATATACAGACCAAGTACAGGAGTTTTCATGGTGTTGTATTTTTTTCCATCAAGATGTTGGCTGTTCATCTCGTCTCCTTCTTCTTCACCAAACTCAAGGAGGACCCCACAAAGAAGGTGAGACTGGTTCTGGACTGACTGGCAGATAAGTGTAACTAAGCTTTATACAAGTCATGTGAATTATTGGCTGGTAAAGAAATCAGTTTGCAGCGCTCTGTCCATTCACTTCATGATTTGTTGCGTATGCACCTGATTTATTGCCTTGTTTTGGCTGCAGATGACAGTGAAAATATATTTTATATGCAAATCTTGCCAAGTTCACCATCAAAGATTAATCAGATCTATTGTTTTGTTCCTTACAGTTCCTTATAAAGTGTAATTCTTACTAATTGCTCAGATGTTGTGCTTCATAATTTACGGTTAAATCACTTATGGCAGGATTTGTCCAGAAATAGAGAAGGAAAAGAAGGACAAATCACAGATATTTGCATTCAACTTTTGCAGACATGCACATGATTAACTCGATTAAATTAGACAGATAAGGGAGAAGACAGTACTGTAGTGAGATGATCAAGGTGCCATAATCAATAGTTACTGTGTCACCACTGTCTGCCCCTGAGCAATGATTAACATCCTTCTCTGCAATGTCCCTGCTCCTCTTACTGCAGGTTAGATCTACACTAATTCTCACAGGAGCAAAGTATTGACACTTCCATAAGCAACTCTGCCCATACTCACGTTTATACACAAATAAAGTAATATCTCAGCCAGGTGAGCTGCCATTTGTCTCATGAACGTTCAGTGATAGTGAGTTGGCTGAGGACTCAGTAAACAGGGTGTGGCTGGACTTGAACTTTTTGATTCAAAACTCATTTCTAAAGAAGATGAGTAGCTGTTGCTGCTCTCATATTGCTTTCCAAGTCTTAGTGTCCCTCTGTTCCTTAAATAAAACTACACTTTAACGAGTTACTGCTTTGTTACGCCTAAAAAATGAGCCCTAGTTTCTAACACATGACATTCATGTGTCAAATGTTAGTACAGGTCATGCTGCTCTAGCTTGTCTAAAAGTTTTCACAAAATGTGCACTGATTTGTTTTAAGTGAGTTTCACAAACTTGTCCCAATAAATCTGAACAGCCTCATGAACACAATCCCAAACAAAAAATGGACCAAAAATAATTCTTCAAACCTGTCAAGACTTCTTTGCTCTTGTATAAGAAACAGAAACAGAAACAGAAATCAAACAGCGACTGTGTTTCCATGATATGTAATTAAGATATCAAAACAGAATCTGGTGAATGTAGATTTGCAATATTTTGAGGTTTTAATGAGTCATGAGATCTACTAGATCAGAGGGATGGATGGGTTTAAGTGGTGGTGCAAACATTAACGGAGGATGATGCCAAAAAATGACCTTAGAGCTAAAAGAAACGAAGGATGAGTCCTTGACACCTGCTAATGAGAAATTTGATGACAGTAGACTCTCATTCAAGTCCAGTCTGTGGAAGTGAATCAGTACGGCTCATTTATTTTTGCCTCTGTTTGCTCTGTTTCTCCTCTCTCCTCGTTTCTATCAGGTGGACAGGTTTCTCCATGCAATGTGTCTCCATGACGACCAGCTAAATGACATCTCGGCTCGTTTCCAGGCTGAAATGAAGAAGGGACTTTCAGCAGAAAGCAATGCTGCCGCCTCAGTGAGAATGCTGCCAACACATGTTCGCTCCACTCCTGATGGCTCAGGTTATTTACGTTTATGGTTTTCAAACTTTTCTTAATGCTGTTGTGTAAAGAACAACATAATACCACTGAAACTTAGAAGAAACACAGAGGTTTTCTGTCTGTTTTCTACTTGGCTGTAGAGAAAGGACAGTTTCTGGCGCTGGATCTTGGAGGCTCAAAGTTCAAGGTGCTCCAAGTTAAAGTGAGAGAGGGAATGGGAATTAGGAAGGGAGGAGTGGAGATGGATGAGAAGACCTACAGTATACCAAAGGAGGTGCGCAATGGAAGAGGATCAGAGGTAAAAAAATTAATTAAATTGACTGAGTTTAGGAGCAGGATTTAAGCAGAAGTGAGGAGAATGACGAAAGTTCGGCAACAGAGAAAAGTTAATAGGATTCAACTTCTTTGTCTTTTTCTGTGTCTGACTCTTTGCTTGTAGTTATTTGACCACGTGTCTGAGTCACTAAAGGACTTCCTGCTTGAGAGGAACATCAGTTTGGAAAAGAAGCATCCTCTGGCCTTCACTTTCTCTTTCCCCTGTGAACAGTCTGCCTTGGATCAGGTACAACACTACATTCAAACATTAGTACTTGACCTGTACCTGCAGTATATTTTATTCTGTATGTTGACGTGTCCGTCTTTTGATATTTTGATTCCTGAAACCTCCTCATTTCCTCTCTGCAGGGATTATTGTTAAGCTGGAGTAAGAACTACAGTGCTCGAGGTCTCCAGGGAAAAGATGTGGTCCAGGTCCTCAGAGATTCTATTGACAGAACTGGGGTAGGACGCCACTGTTCAACAAATCATCTTTCCCCCCCGTTTGTCATTTATCAGACAGGCACTCAATGGAACTGAGACATGAAGACTTTACATTAGACATTTAGCTGATAATTTCAGTAATTCTGATAACTTCTTAAACAGGGATGCTACTTTTTTCACCTTAGAAAGAGTTAGAAAAACTGTGGCTATAAGATAAAGTGAAAACCAAAGGAGTGTAAGGGGAAAATATTATTACGTTACATCCACTATGCATCCATATGGCCGACCACATCATCCCTATGCAAACATTACCCATAATAGGAACTGTACTGTAATGACAACGTTCTGTATCCCTCTGTAACTCACTCTGCAGGGTATGGACATAGAGGTGTTAGCTATGGTTAATGACACTGTAGCTACCATGATGACTTGCGGTTTTGATGACCAGTACTGTGAAGTAGGACTCATCATTGGTAAGTACATTCATTAAATTCATACTAGTTTTGCTAGTCGGTGGTGTCCGATCTTTGGGCCCTTTGTCACATTTCAGATATGAACTGGTTGTTTCACCAAAAAGAGATTTACCCCCTAAATGTTTCATATTGTTCATTTTAAATAACCATTCAAGGCCCAAACAGGTAAAATAATCCACTGTGTCATAATGAAAAGAAATAATTTCACCCAAAGTCCAGAAACTAAGAACAAATTTGCTTATCGTGACTTAGTTTTTTTTTTTTTTTTTTAAATCTCTTTTGATTTTATCTGAAGACCTTTGAAGGACTCAACCCCTAAGATGTGAACAGACACTGATCCATTAGTATTAATCATCTAATGATGTCATAGACAAGAATGTAAAAACCACTGGAACCAAAGGAGTACTTTTACTGATATTTTTAAGGATGCCCTCTTGCTAGCATCTCGCCTACTTTTGCTTGTGATGAAGTAGCTTTACTTTTTGTATTGTTTATTGTACTGTTTATTTCTGTAAAGAATCTAAGTGCTCCTTCATTTCCATGCTGTACTGTACTTGGGGAAGACCTCAAAAGAAACGTGTGATTTTATGACCCAGAAAAATGACTCAGAACAGAACTGATGTCTTTATAATTGTAAACTAGTAAAACAATATGTATTTTAGTGTGTAGAATTGAACTATGAGCATACTATTATCAGATAATCAGGCTTTTTTCCAAGTTTTGTGCACCTTTAGTTAGCTTGCTGCTCCCTCTAGTGGTTTGTCATCTTTTGCGTGTGTGTGTGTTATGTACATGATCTTTTTTTTATGTTTGTGAAGCGCGTTCATTTGAATTATTTGACATACGAATAGGTTAATAGTGGCCAGTTGGGTGCCCCAGCAGCTCAACTGATTGAGCGGGAGACCCATAAGCAGAGGCTATAGTGTCCGACACAGTGGTCATGGGTTCAAGTCCAACCCACGGCCTTTTGCTGCATGTCATTCCCCGACTCTTCTACCTACATTTCCTGTCTCTGTCTCTCCACTGGTCTATATAATCAAGGCCAAAAAACTAACTTACAAAAATATTGGCCAATCAAAGAATGAGACTTAAGTTTAGGATTAGGGTAGGGTTAAGTTTCATGTTAAGATTAGTTTATGCTAAATATCTTTTTTATAGGTTTCAATATAGAAAAAAAATGATTTATTCAGTGTCTTGTTATAGTATTAATATGTTTGTGTATCCTGTATGTGTGTGTGCTCAGGCACAGGCACCAATGCGTGCTACATGGAGGAGTTGCGTCACGTTGACCTGGTGGAGGGAGACGAGGGGAGGATGTGTGTGAACACTGAGTGGGGAGGCTTCGGAGATGATGGGGCCCTCAGTGATTACATAACAGAGTTCGACAGAGATGTCGACGATGTCTCCAACAACCCTGGAAGACAAATGTGGGGAAAGTAGCTTTCTCTTAGGTCATAATGCAGCATACATGACACAGTGTTGACCTTAAACCTCTCTGTCTCTCTGTTCCCTCAAATGTAGCTTTGAGAAGATGGTCAGTGGGATGTATCTGGGTGAGTTAGTGAGGTTGGTGGTGTTGAAGATGGCTAAAGTAGGAAAGCTGTTTGATGGACGTGTGTCGGATGCCCTGAGGATCAAAGGGAAGATAACCACTGCACATGTAGCAGCCATGGAGGAGTAAGTTCACTTTATCTCTCTGCGTCCCGCTGTTTTTGTCTGAAAACGGTAAGATATAAATCTAAATATTCTTCTATCTTAGGTACAAAAATGGTCTGACGAACACTAGAATCATTCTCGAGGAGCTTGATTTGACCCCATCAGATGATGACTGCGTCGCTGTTCAGCACATCAGCACCATCGTGTCCTTTAGGTCCTCAAATTTGGTGGCTGCAGGACTGGCTGCCATCTTATCCCGAATCAAGAAGAACCGGAATCAGAGGGGCTTAAGGATCACTGTGGGTGTGGATGGAACTGTCTACAAGACTCACCCGCAGTAAGTTACAGTGAAAATCATCACTAAAGTTCACATTTGTGCACATTAATAGACCCTTTTCAATGAAGACATTCTGGTGTGTCACAGTGGGAAAAGTATACACACTAAAACTAATGATGGATACATGTAATGTAGCTGCTTCAGTTTCAGGATTTTGTGTAATGGCCTATGGTCAGAACATCATGACTTACTGTAACGTGTTGTTAGTAGCGTATGTGTCTTTTTTTTTTTTACTGTGAAACATCAAACAAAGAGAGTAAAATGTCACACATTTCATCATTAGCAAGTTTGATCCAAAACCATCTACTATTCATAGCCACATATCTATGAATCTAAATTTTATTGCTGTGTCACAGTTGAGCCACTAAACCAGTTGTGACAGGCTTTAATAAGTCAATGATTAAGTTCTGACATGTCAGCACTGTGTCCTTTCCTAAAAAACAATGGCCAAAATTAACTACAAGTCATAATGTAACCACATACTTTATGTATGAAATAGCTTGATTGAGTATATAAAATCCTATTTTAGACAACTTTACTACTTTGTTATTACAGATACTTCAGTCTGATGAGTCACATTTTTAAGATATATGAAAATACATCTGTAGTAACTGCTTATTCTTATTAGTCAGATCAACTGGCCACATTTTTCTACACTTATATAGGTAGTGATATTGTTGATGCTTCTATTTCAGGTATCCTAAACGTCTCCACAAAGTGGTGCGGCGGCTGCTTCCTGAGTGTCATGTTCGATTCGTCCTCTCAGACAGCGGCAGCAGCAAAGGAGCTGCTTTGGTAACAGCAGTTGCTCAGCGTCTGGCATCACGGAAGCGACAGGTAATGGTGCTGTGTGTGTGTGTGTGTGTGTGTGTGTGTGTGTGTGTGTGTGTGTGTGTGTGTGTGTATGACTGCAATGTGTGTTGTTATTGTCTTCAGAAAAGAATCCACTGGTCTTCCTTACACATCTGATGCACAGTCTGTGGTTTTCCAGGTGGATGAGACTTTGTCCTCCTTCAGACTGAGCCAAGAGCAGCTCAAGTTGGTCAAGGCCAGGATGAGAGCAGGTCTGGAGGCAGGGTTAAAGACAAAAGGCCCTTCTGCAATCAAGATGCTGCCCTCTTTTGTGTACCACACACCTGATGGCACAGGTCAGGAACTTAAACAAATGTTACACATGTGAGCCAAACAGCAGACAGACAAATAACAAATTCACTGTTGCAATTTCTTCCGGCTTTTACTTAGTAAGTTTTACCATAAAAACATATAATCTCTAAGCTACATGTTGTGTTATTCTAGAGCATGGGAAATATCTTGCCTTGGATCTGGGAGGAACCAACTTCAGAGCTATGCTGGTGAACTTTAAAAAAGGTCTGCAGCAGAACGCACGACTGTACCATAAAATCTACACCATACCACTGGAGATAATGCAGGGGACTGGAGAAGAGGTACAAAACATGCATATACTGTCAGAAATGTAGATGGTTTCCTGGTTTCCACTTAAACATGGTTTAGTAAATTACTGATAAAAAGGTAATGGATATTTTAATTGCTGAGCCAGGAGACACATTACGTGCAGTTTTATTTAAATAAGACTGAGAAAGACAACACTTAAAATCAAATCCTTCACTGAAAAGGGTTCTGTGTCTCTGCATGTTTCTAGTTGTTTGATCACTTAGCACAGTGTGTTAGTGATTTCCTGGACTACATGGGGATGAAGAACGCTCGTCTTCCAGCAGGTTTCACTTTCTCCTTCCCCTGCGAGCAAACAGCCATTGATACGGTAAGCATGGACATCAGTCTTGGGCTTCAGTTTGACAGATTAGTTTATTAAAGCCACAAAAAATGCCATAAAATATGAAAGTAAACAGATGCTCAAAGAAGCCCTTTTCAACTGTGTTCTGCAGGGTACGTTGGTGAGCTGGACCAAAGGCTTCAAGGCCACTGACTGTGAAGGACATGATGTTGTAAGCATGCTGCGGGAGGCCATCAAAAGACGCAACGTAAGTCAGAAAACTACAGAATAGAGTTTCTAATGACGATGGATGAGGTGAATGAATAATTCTGTCTTGAATCGCGCACAGTCAAGGACTAAAATTTAAAACACCAATGTATGTGCATGTGAGTAAATTGACTATACAATAGAACACATAAGTAGCATGTATGCATGTGTGTTTGCACCTGCAGGAGTTTGACTTGGACATAGCAGCAGTAGTCAATGACACAGTTGGGACGATGATGAGTTGCGCCTATGAAGACCCTCAGTGTGAAATTGGAATGATTGCTGGTAGGTGTGTTTACAAAGGGAAGACACTTTGGTCAGTCCTCACTTTAAGGTCTTTGTTTCCAGGTGAGGGTTAACTTAGAGTTTAAGGTTACAGATTTAAGTTAAAGGTAGAAATGTGGATATGATGGAGGACTTCTAGATTGTACTTATAAAGTGTTTGCTCGTGTCTTCAAACACAGCCCACTGAGTTTGAAAAGCAGTTCTTACTTTGAATACCTGATTCTGATTCACAGGAACTGGCACAAATGTTTGTTACATGGAGGAAGTGAAGAACATTGAGAAGGCAGTGCAAAAGAAAGGAAAAACGGAAGAAGACAAGGGGACACCTGATGAAGAGCAGGACAAGGTAGAAGAACTCGCTCAAAGCGTTTAGTACATCAATGTGCTGTCGTGATGTTTAATGCATTTTGGATTTTAATCTATGTATTGAATGCCTTTGTTGGTTTTTGCTCTTGGGACAGGCGGATGCTGAGATGTTGAAGATGTGCATAAACACAGAGTGGGGAGGTTTGGGTGACGATGGCTCTCTGGATGATATCATCACACCTTATGACACTGAAGTGGACCAAAACTCGGTCAACCCTGGAAAACAACGGTGAGAAACACTCACTGTGTATTTATATGATGCTGCCTACTTGGTCAGCAGACACGTATATAAGTGTGGTTTACCTTCTTGTGTGTCTATATTTCATACATACTGTTACACATACGTATGTGTCTCATGCTCTAGTTATTTTGTCTATTTTTATATTTATTGAGCTGTTTGGTAACCTGTAACAGAGTCAGATGGTCATGAAAGGTATTTTCTTTTACATTTTTTTTGTGTTTAGGTTTGAAAAACTCACCAGTGGGATGTATTTAGGTGAAGTGGTCCGACAAGTATTACTGGATTTAACTAGAGGAGGTTTGCTGTTCAGAGGCCATGTCACAGAGACCTTAAAAACACCTGGAATATTCCAAACCAAGTATCTGTCACAAATAGAGAGGTAAGTGAAACTTTGTGTGTGTGTGTGTGCATCACTTTTAGCTCCATTCCATATCCAGAATAGAATAAATAAATAAAGCCTTGATTCAATTTAATTATTTAAATCTGTCACTGTCTCACATCTGTAACTGAGAGCTCATAACTGTGTTGTCTCCCTCCAGTGACCGCCTGGCTCTACTGCAGATCAGATCTATTCTCCAGCAGCTGGGCCTCAACAGCAACTGTGATGACAGCATCATAGTCAAAGAGGTAAAAGACAGAAAAATGAGCAGACCTTCAGTTTGTAGTTGAAAATCTGTTTGTTTGCGCATCTCATTTACCCATCTCTCTGTGTTTTTGAAGTAAAATGCAGTTTCACAGACGTAATCTAGAGGTATGCTGCCTGGGATAAACACTGACAGCTGACACCATTGTCTAATATTTTAACATCTATAACCTTTCAGAGTTTTTTAGCATGTTAACTTATCTATAAAGTATTTTCTATATGCTAGAAAACACATTATGAGCAAAAAACCATCGTACTGATGACAGTCTCAAAAACATGGATTCAGACTTCTGGTGTTTCATACATAACAGACCTAAAGAACCAATCCTGTCAATTTATAGGATGGAGCTTTCCATATCATTCTTTATTATCGGTTCAAACATGTATGACTGAATTACTTCGATATTAATGCCTGCCAATATATAGTAGTTTTACAATGTTTGAGCAGAGTCATAGGTGAGCTGGTGTGCTCGAGCGGCAGTGAGTGGGAGGAGCTGGTAGAAGACAGAGGTGGGAGCTTCATAGATCTGGACATTCTAGAGGAAGCAACAATGTAGTATTACATCATATCTCATATTTATGCCACTGGCCCATCACTTCACTCTGCTCCATCTACCCTTCAACTCAGCCTTTCTTCAGTCGAGGAGTCTCTCAGGACCTTTGCTTGTGCCTCCATCTAAAAAAACAACATGTATACTATTCAACCAGACAAACAGTGTCTCTAGCCCCCCAAAGATCACCTGTGCATATGGCTCAGATCTGACATTCATCAACTCCTACAAATACCTTGGCCTCTGGCTGGACTCTTCACTCTCTTTCATTCCTCACATCAATATTCTACAAGCTAAAATCAAATCCAGACTCAAGTTTCTTTACCCTAGTAAGGCCTCCTTTACACACCAAAAACACTCTTGTGAAGATGACCATCCTCCCCATGTTCGACTACGGTGATGTCATCTATAAAATGGCCCCTAAGTGTGCCCTTAACAGGCTTGATGTCTTTCATCACTCATCCATCCGTCTTGCTACCGGTGCACCTTTCTCCACCCACCATTGTGACCTTTACAAACTGGTGGGTTGGCCCTCCCTTTACACCAGGTGACTCCAGCACTGGCTTTTACTCATTGACAAGACCCTATCAGGGAAGACACACTCAATACCTCTCCAACCGCCTACACCCCTCCCATAACAACTACCGCCTGAGGTCCAATGATTTCATAACACCTAAACTTTTCTGCTGTGAGACGGATTAGCCACAGGGAGCAGTTAGATGACCGTGAAAGTATATCACCCAAAACTTCTGTTCCTTGTTTGCAACTATTAAAATCAAGCATTGTACTTTTCCCGTGCTGTCATGAATTTGCCTACTTCTGGTCTCAGATTCAGCTTAAACAATGGAGAGAGGTCAGAAGTTGAATTTAGTTTTTTTGTTGCAAAGTCTAGGAAATCATGTTCTCTGTTGCAACCTCGCCTTGAGGTTAAGTAATTTTTTTCTACCGCTTTGTGAAATAGTTCATTGTCTGTTTCAGCAAACTGTGGCACCAACACATTGTTAACTGTTGCAATAATGATAAAGCTTTTCATTGTTGTTTAGGTATGTGGAGCAGTATCACGTCGTGCAGCTCAGCTGTGTGGGGCAGGGATGGCGGCCGTGGTCGATAAGATCAGAGAGAACCGAGGACTGGACCATCTGAACATCACTGTAGGGGTCGACGGGGCTCTCTACAAACTACACCCACGGTAAGTTATAATTATTATTTTTTGGTGCAGTGTCAGACTGTCTACCAGATTGTCAATGTGTGAATCAGGCTAAAAACAGCTTTGTTGTCTTTCTTCACATAAAGCTAAGCCTTTTTTCTTCTTCTTATGCTGCTGTTTCTAGTTTCTCTGGAGTTCTCAAAGAGACTGCCAAAATTATGGCTCCTCAGTGTAGTGTGACTTTCCTGCCATCAGAGGAAGGCAGTGGGAAAGGTGCTGCCCTCATTACCGCCGTGGCCAGAAAGAAGCAGGAGATGTAACTTCACGTGACTGCAAAAAACTCATTCACCAAACTTGTTTTTTTGGGTTTTTTTTTTTTTTTTTTGCTTTGACTTATCTTTCATGCCATGTGGAATGGCCCCTCCTTGTGCAATGCTGTGTAACATAGACTAGATGCTTAACATCTAGCCAATGTTAAGTCCTGTGTTGACCTGAGAGAACCTCAGACTGTTATATGTTTTCTGTAAATCAACACTGCAGATGGAAGCTAGAAGCACTGTTGCTATGATGTTCCTAATAAATTTTTAAAGAACTGGAAATGGATTAAAGGATTTTTACATCAACCTCAGAGGGTTAGTTTTTGTATATACAGTAATGAACTCCCGTCATGTTTTCCTATCCCAAGAAACACATGAGCCCAAAGTTAGATTTAGCTTGCTCAAGAAGTCTGACATTCAGTACAGGTCATTTTCTGCTCTGATCTTTTCAACTCAGATGTAAACCTGTAAACCTGGCCTATCAAAACATTTTGTTTCGGCGCTGGTGTAATGTGCTAAAAGTACTAAAGATCTCCAGTTATTACCAGATTACATGTGGAGAATCTGTCATACCTACTGCTGCATGCTCATGTACCAGTGTTAGTCAGGGTTGAATACTTGGTTTTGTATTTATAGAATACAATCAAGGTGTGTGTGTGTGTGTGTGTGTGTGTGTGTGTGTGTGTGTGTGTGTGTGTGTGTGTGTGTGTGTGTGTGTGTGTGTGTGTGTGTGTGTGTGTGTGTGTGTGTGTGTGTGTGTGTGTGTGTGTGTGTGTGGGTTAGTCAGCATTATCTCAGTATTAATGAAGGCCAGGAGGAGGATTGGAATCCCGCTGACCACATTTCTAACAACACAAACAACCAACGCTCTGTTCTGTCATTTTAGACTCTCTGTCCTTACGATCACAAGTCTCTCTCTCTCTCTCTCTCTCTCTCTCTCTCTCTCTCTCTCTCTCTCTCTCTCTCTCTCTCTCTCTCTCTCTCTCTCTCTCTCTCTCTCTCTCTCTCTCTCTCTCTCTCTCTCTCTCTCTCTCTCTCTGTTCTCTGTGCATCTGTGCCATTTTGGTCCTTCTGTCCGTCTGCTTTATCTGTCTGGCTGGAGCTTTGCCCAATTGCCTGTGCTTGTATCTGTCTGTCTGCACGTTACATCTGCAGAAACCTGGAAAAATCCAGCTTCAAAGTTGACATTTTTAATCTTTCAAGTGAACTGAAGTTGACGTGTTATTTTTAATTTGAGTTTGACTTTTTATGAATCTTTCTAGTCAAGACTTCAAACTGCTGATTTTGTTTACAAATTGCATTAGAATCTGAAACTACTGATCTGGCGATACTGGCCCAGGGTATGAGCAGTGCAATGATCAGTGTAATGCTAATCCATTTATCACAGATTAGATGTTGTGTTGAAGATGAAGACAGGCAGGAAGACTACAGTGTCATAAATAAAGAAAACAATCCACATAAAAGCTAAATCATCAAGACAGAAGGAGTAAAGGGAGGAACTGAATGAGAAAGAATTCAAGAAAGGAAGGAAATGCAGAGAAAGTTGCGTGATAACCGACGTGAAACAGAGGCTAATCTGTCAGGGATTAACATGTTAGAATGCTACCGGCTGAGAGCTACGTCACACTCCCACCCACACACACATAGACACACAGTAATCCCACACTATCCTAGTAGTGACCTAGTATCATCAAACTTGAACCACACATGCACTGGCATGGCAGCTTCACTGCAGCCCTGCATTCAAACACAGTGGGATCCTGAAAGTGCAGCTCGTGCAGCTCAACACAGAGCAAAGACTGATACAAGAGCTGATCTGCTTTCTTTGCCTCTCACGCTCTGTCACTCGCCTCCTTTGCATTTCCCCTCATTGTTTGGCCTTTTCTCTTCTTTTTTTCTGAACACCCCTCACATCTTTCAGATGTCCCCTGAATGGGCATTCCTCAGGGAGCAAGGTGTGTGAGTCTTGTTATATATGCACTTTGCTTGTGTGTGTTGAAGGCTCTGTGAGAGTGTGTGTCTTTGTCTGTTCTGTAAACTAACAATAAGAGCTTTGACACGCACACTTTCTTTTTGTCAAACACGCACACACACACACACACACACACACACACACACACACACACACACACACATGCACACACACAAACAGAGATGGTCTCCAGCAGATGGGCAGAGTTGCACTGCTGGTTCCTCAGGACTTATAATGGGACAGGAACTGGACTCACTCTGGTAGGACTGTACCAATGAATCAAAGACTGAAGCTGGGATTTGAACCTCTGCGTGGAGTGGACAGTAGAAGATTGAGACACCACAATGCGCCAAAACACCAGTGTGATGACAACACTCAGATGCCGGCTCTGCTTATCAATGAAGAAACCTTATCACTGAAGGTAACTGAGTTATCACAATGAAATGGAAAGATGCACAAGTTTGTAGATGAAGGTGACAGATAAATAGATGATTAACTGAAGGAGCAAATGGAAAAACGTGTGTAGGTGAACCAGAACCAGAGCTTCAAAAACTGCATATTGTCATTCAATTTGATGCTGCAGAGATCCACTATATTTTAGTCACTTACTTTTTTATACTGCATTGTGCTCCCTGTAACGTGTCTCAGCCTGCAGGGTGGCCTCAAGAAAGGATAACTAACATAGCAAAGCAGGAAACTACCAGGCAGCCCAAAGCCCCAGCTTCCTCCATGTTGTCTGGCCCTGCAAAACTTGATTAACTGCAAATATGTTGGAAATTTGCACCATAAATGGGCCTAAAATTATATTCTTATAATTTTTTACTTTGCATTTTGCTTGTTTTTTTTGTGAATTTATTTCCATGTCAAGAAAATCCAATTTTACATTAATCCATCATAGAATAACTAAAAAGCTGCAGCCAACAATTATCTAATTTATAACCATATCTGAAAGATATTTTTTTACATCTAATTAGTTGACTGTCAGAAAATACTGCATGTGCTTTTTTTTTATTTATTTATCTAACTAGAAAATGTTCACATTTGAGAAGCTGGAACCAGAGGATTTAAAAATAAATGATTACTCAAATATCAAAACAATGCTGTCATATACTTTTATATTAGGTGACTGATAGTTTCATCCTGTAAAATTCTGCTAGGTTGCTTGGAGAAACAGTGAAAGTAACATTTATTATGGGGGTCAGTAGGAACCCAACAGCAAACTTTTGCACCTTGTGGTCTCCAGGGAGTTTAATCCTGTCGTGGTTGGTATGGAGTGATCTGCATCTGTATAAGCTTTGGTTTGATGCTTCAGGCAGCAAAGCTTAGTGGTCAGTATCTTGTGATGTTTGCATGACATTCTGAAAGATGACTAAAAGAGAAACAGAAAGAAAACCAAACGGACACTATTCGGGGGTCAGTTAAGCAATATGCAAATGATTTATATGACTAATATCATGACTGACCAACTTTCAGCTCAGGTTTCATGAGACAAACATCAGTGGTAAAGACCATCGTATTTATTCTTTCTCACTAAACTTTTCACTCCGATGTTAAGCTACCTCATGTAGACAATAGACTCAATAGAACTGTTTCAATGCAGTGTGTATTGTGTAAGCAGCACAAATCTCACCTCTGCTCACTGCACACATGAACAAGTCTGGACAGGTTGGCAGGTATGATGTCAAATAGCACTCTGGGAAGGAGAAACTCAAAAGCAGCAGAGACAGATGTGCACAACAACAGGAAATTACATTAAAATGTTGTGTGAATCTGGAATTCATTAATAAAGATCACAGATGGTGTGGGAATAACAGTCTGAGGAGCTTCTTTTTGTTTGTGTAAAACTAAAAACATTAGAGTCCTATTTGTTTGTATATACTGCGCATTGGAAGCCACGCATATTTAAGTTCAAGGAGTACTGTTTCAACAGCTGACAAAATACCCTTTACTCTTAAAACTGGAGCCACATTTGGCAAAAGTATATCAGAATTTTCTGTAATGAACACCAGAGTAATGGATTTTTAAAAAAATAATAATAATAAATAAGGTTTTAAGGTAGAATTAACTCCACAGCCCACTTTAGTCAGTATATAAAGGATTACAGTTCCTCTGTGTCGCCTGTTGTTTGGGAGAGGGTGCAGAAAACAGACAGCTGTTGTTGCTGTGATGGTGATGTAACGTCTGTCTGAGTGTCCATGAGGCTGGAGAAAGTGGTCGTCTGATGGGTTGCCTCCCGGGATGATTGAGTGAAAAGCTTTCCTTCAATTATGGAGAAGCAGGTGTATGGAACAATACGGGTGGCAGGTGTTCTGTTTCGTTAATCAGCATTTTAAGGATCGGGGAGGCAAATGACTTTACACTTACCTGAGTTGTAAACATCCAGTTTGTATATTGACAATAGAGAGAGCTGGTGTCTTGGTGGAGGTAGAAGGGCAAAAAGGTCGAGCCAGTTGTGTCCATATGGTACATACATAACTAAAACAAGGCATTGATTAGCCAATTAGTTGATAGTGTTTGTATTGCGCACATTAACCACACACTGTACACCATTAAAACAGATTCAGTTCAGAAATCATTTTCTTAATGGACAGATAATATTTGAAGTTTGAGTTAAAAACCCTCTGCTGCAGTGTTTCTGTGGAGAAGGAGCTGGGACACCAAAGAAAACACCCCTCATACCCCCTGACCTCCCCAGTGTCAAAAGTTCCAAAAGATGTCAAGAACTGCACTTCCACTTCCTCTTCCTGAGAACCAGCAGGTCATTTACTAAAGCACTAAACATAACGCTCTAAATAACATCACCACTGGGTGACTCATTTTCTCACTAACTCAAACTTAAAGGACTGCAACTTTACCACTTCCATGAAAGTAGTAAAATTGACCCAACTCTTCCCCTCTGTGTCCTCCCTCCTCCCCTCTAATTAACAAGTCCCCCTCCCTCTTCCTCCTCCATCACTGAGCTTGCCTTCGCTTGCCTCCGAGGCGTCAGCAGAGCAGCCAATGGCAGAGAAGAAGATGTGGCACTGCGCCATGAACACCAATGAGCTGACAGATAGTAGGCAGGGCTGTGCTGAGGCCCTCCCTGTTTCTCTCTGCTCTACCTCCTGCAGTTGAAGTTGCTGTCTCATAAAACAGGCTCATGCTTCCTGGCTTTACTCACATGCACAGAGGAGGAAGAGCTGTAGAGTCTTAACCACACATGAAGCAGCTCTGTCTATTTTAAACCCCACCGGATTGGACTGAGGATATCTTTATATCTCTTGCAGTGTGTGACAGATTGTGTGTTTGAAACAGGGCCAGGGAACAGTTTGAGTTGCTCTCTTTTGTTGCCATTTTGTTTGGGATTTTTGTTCATCTGTAGGTGAACGTGTGAGTGTGTCTGTATGAGTATCTGAGAGGAAACAAGGAGCAGAATGATTGCGGCCCAGCTACTAGCCTATTACTTCACTGAGCTCAAGGATGACCAGGTTAAAAAGGTGAGTGCTTTCTGTACCTTCTGTTTCCATTTTGAGTGTTTGTGTTTGTTTGAGGGAGATGGACTGGTGTGACTAAGAGACAGAGGCTGAGGAGAGAGGAGAGGAGCACATGTGTTGTAGAGGTCATTGAGTTTGTGTCCATCAAAACTTTTCTGACTCTTTTTTTTGTGGCCTCTCCCAGCGCAGTACATGTCAGGAACACTTTGATGTATGATTTATCTCTTTAAGGAAGTGAATAGACCATCCACCATTTTGAGAGAACGGTGTAAAACAGACTTCTAGTACTTGTTTTACAATGAGTGACATTCATAATTAGACTTAACGGTTTACTGGGACGTGACAAACTGCACAGGGGTGTGTGTATATAGTGAGATGTGTGAGTCGGCATGACACAAGAGTGTGTGTGATTGGTGCCATGATTTAAGATGTGAGAGGTGTGTCGAAGAGGAGAGAGGAAGTCAGCGTGCGACAATGAAAGGACACTCGAGGGCAAGGAGAAGGTTGAAAACAGAACTTATTTCAGGGGTCACTGACTTTCTTTTGTGTTCTCGTTAAAATGATACTTAGACTTTCATTCCTCTCACTGGAGCTTAACAGAGCAAGAGGAAGAGAACGAGCTGAGAGACCTTGTAGAAGATAAATTATTCAGTTCAGCAGCTGAAATGACCATCATCACTGATGGCTAGTGGTCATAGGAATTTACACTGTGTTTGTAGCAGCAATGTACAGGATGTGCCCGTGTGTCCAGATGTTATATCCTAAAAACATTTGTGTTTAACCTGAAAGTATGAAAGCTGATCCACTGTATGACTGTAAATGAGGCAAAATTGCTCCTGGAGCTAACAGTTTGAGCTTCTTTTAGTGTGTAGTAAAAAGTGAGTGAAAAGTGATATGGGCTGAACACCGTGAATGTGTGTCTTTCATAACTTCTCAGCTGAGCGGCCACCGCTGCAAGGCTTCTTCTAAAAAAACTGACTGGGCCAGTTTTACTCGCCCTCAGAGTTGTATGTGTGTCCACTGCAGGAAAAGGAGTTTTTCCAGTCACTTCCTTCTTGATTAAATGTGCTATAAAACTGTGTTGCCAGGCACCAAACAGAGCTGTGTTCTATGAACTAACGTAGTGTCATGAAGTAAAACTGACTCAGAGGAAGTTGAAAAACCTCCAGACCCGCTTGTGTCATGCTGGACATTTCTAATGTCTTAGTCTGAGTTTGAAACTATTCCAAGGCCATTTCTCAACATGTGCTTTTTGATTCATACACTTAGTCGCATACAGATGATGTCACACATCAGCAGCAGATTCTGCATCAAACTTTTGTCTTTTTCTCGTATAAACAGATACAAATTCGCAGATATCACCCTCCCCCCTTTAATCACTCTCCTGTCTGTAGCTGTTTTCTAAGTTCTGTTAAATAGTTCACTCTTTGTCCGCACACGGTGATACACAAAGCTGCCTTCCCCAGGTGCGCCTGCTGTGCCAAAGTCAGATCAGTCTGTAATGATAAAAGACATTAATCAGCAGCTAGGATCTGATGTAATACAACACATCTCCCTCCCTCTTTACTCCTGCTCTCTTCCTCTCGCTGCCTCCCTAAAATAGGCCAGCTTTGAACCACGTGACCACAGGTGACAGGAGGAGAAGGCTTACACCCTCACACTCACACACAAAGCCAGGTGTGTAGCCATTGTGCTGCTTTTCAAAGAGCAGGGTTTGTCTAGGCCTCAACAAGCACTCCTCTAATTGTGTAACTGCATACGGCAAAAAAATCAAGCAGTCATCAGTGTAAGTGTACAGATAGTCTCATCATTGATATGTTTTCAGATAAACTGTGCTTGTCAGAGAGACTCGGTCAGCGGAGGGTGTCTCTCGTCCTCTCAGTCCACTGCAGTGTCCTTGACTATTCTCCCCGACGCACTGTGAAGCTGTAAGGCATCCAGAGCTGTGTTTCAGTTTGTGTGTGTGCATAAGGTGCGGGAGGGGGGCAGTGTAGAGGACAGTATTTTTCCACATGGTGAGGCTGTGTCCGTGCACGACATCGTGCGCACGTACATGCACAGTGGAGTCGGGTTTCATTGCTTCTCCAAACCAACCTCGTGGTGACAAGGCATTGTTGAGAGAAGGAATGCAAACAGAAAGGAGAGAAAGAAGGAGCAACGGGGAAGAAAGGGGAGGGAAGGAGAGGCAGAGAGGGTGATCTCCTGGAACTTAAACCCGGCTCTGGGCAGTGTCGGAGGAAGTTGTGTCAGAGGTGTGTTGAGGGGTAAACATGATCTTTACAGACTCGTGTGTGCTGACTGCAGAGGCCTCGTGTCACCTTATTAGTGAATGTAAATTATTAGTCCATATTTTGATGAAATCCTCATTGAAAGATCAAGATGAAGCTTATTTATTGTGGACACTACAGTCTATTCCACAGCAGAGATGTTTCTATGAGCTGATGTTGTCCCACTATGATAAAGTGCTTAGTCATGTTTTCTTGCTGGTAACTGCTGAGTCAGAGATGCTAATTTCTTTCCTGCAGCAGGAACTGAATATAGTCTGGGGGTTGGTGGATTTCTGTTAGTTCTGCATGGAGCAATGTGGCAAACGACTACTTTTATTGGTCCTCTGTGTAAACAAGGAACAAGGTGGACAGATAAGAACACAATGTTCTTTAAGCATTGCCAAGAAGTCTTCAGTATTTAATTTACTGATTATTAACTCATTGTTGTTTTAGACAATCAATTTAAATAGGAACACAGTTTTATGCAAGCAGGTGAGCTGTTGAGTGCAAACATACAGGATAGTTAGTTGGGTGACAGTTCTGGTCAAAACATTGTGTCAGTTTTGTTATACTTTCTAGGAACGTTTTTACCAACAGCAATGAAGAGTAAGAAACCAGAACTGGAGGAGACAACATGACGATGGGAGGAATACACTGGAGCAGGAAGAGCAGAGTGTAGCAACAGTTGGCAAACACAGAATGAGTTGGCAGCTTAAATAGCTCGGAGCATCAAACCTGAATGGATCTGTTTACATCAGCTGACAGCTAGAGTTTGTGCACAGGGTCTGCAATTAGCAAATACAAACTTCATAAAGTCATTCACAGAAGCAAAAGCAAAAGCAGTGTTTCAGGAAGGTTAAACTGATATATTTTCCCACCCCATGCTATGATATAAACCTGTCTTTGAATAGCATTTTATTGCATTTTATGGCCAACATAAAAAGATCTGTGGGAAGGATGAAAGAATTGAAGAAAAGATTCACAGCATTAGACAGTGAGTTGACAAATACAGCTGAATGTAAGAAGCTGGATGGACTCATCCACAAGGAGCACTCAACCAAAACAAAGAGCTCCAGACTGAATATTGATTATCAATGGAACCACCAGTACTGGAAACTGCACACACTTCCCATTACAGGGATTCATTTGTTCCAGTGTATCACAAATATCTATGGAAAAACTTAAACAAGATGTTATTTTATGACATATGCACATATGTCAGTATAGAAACATGCAACGTGAGTATGGAGAGATTTTTGTTTCACTCTTGATTTTACTTTATATTCAGCTATATTATTACACCTTTTTCCCATTCTGTGTGAGATGTTGTTTGTGTAAACATCAGATATTTGTGTTATAGCTGCTCTGACTGAGATCTGCTCTCATTTCCTCATTTTTGGTCAAACAGACCAAATCTAAAAATTCATTTAGAAATGCAAGGGTTTGTGGGTTGTATATCTGTGTGCCTTCATATCTGGCTGTTATATGTAAACTGTATCTATTCTATTGAATATTTACGCATTGTCATCCCTATCTCTTCTAAATATTTACAAATTTTGAAGGTGTTTAGTTTGCAGGCATGTGTTTGTTAATGTGGCTGCATAATAAGAGAGTGGAGACATTTCTGTGTGAGTGTTTGTGGTGTAATTCGAGTAACAGATGCTGTAGTGTCCTGAGAGGAGGGTGCTGTCGAGCACCAACATGACGCTGTTGTCAAAATGTGCCTTTAAGCCACAGACTAGATTTTTGTATTAAACACAATCCAACACAGCAGAGTGCAGGGCTGTGGAGTTGTTTGTTGCGTGGTCCAGTATGTTCACAGTACTGTATCTGGCTGGGATTCTGAAGGTGAGCGGTTACATTCACTCAGCTGGGGACTCCCGTCTGACAGGAACATGTGCTAATGAGCTTTCATCCCAGAGGCAGACTCCACATTTAGACTGAATATAGGGAATGTAACACCCACAGAGTTGTTTACAGTTACTGCCGCTGTCATCCATGCAACTATACAACTGTTTTGGCTCACAGTTTGTTTATATTATTTAAAGAGGGCTGCATGTTTAAACAACATATTGGTATTTGTATCAAACACATGGTCATGAACACCCAGACTGGCAATTTACAATAGCCCATATTTCACATCTCATTAGCTCAGCTGTTTTCTCAGTCAGTGCTGAAACACATTATCATTTCACATTGTCTTTTTTTTCTTTTTGAGCAGAACTCCTTTAATTATATGATAACAAAATCATAAGGCAAACATCTGATGATTACAGCCTTTATGCCTAAGAACAAAGGCCTGCATGATATGATCAAAATTTGCAATGCATGATGACATTGCTCAATATTGCAATCATGGTATGACTTGTGATTAATAAGCAATTATTGAAGTGTATTAGCTCTGCAGTTCTTATGTCTTTCTGCTTTAATATGTACACTGTTAAAATAGACATCAAATACTTAAAGAATTGCCCATGTCGTCTGAATGAATGAATTATTTTGAGCATATTTTGTTAACAAATATAATTGTAGGAAATTAAAGTTCCTCTGTTTCCTTGTAAAAAAAATTCTTCGAAACTGGACAAAAACATCTCTTGACATTTTCCTTGCCCACCTCTCTTTCCTTATACATTATGCCTGCAGTCGTCACCAAACTGGCTAGATCAAATGATATTTCATTATGTTCTCATGTGACAGTGTGAGTGTTATGTGCTGTATGTCATATAATAGTCTGGTGATAATCCAGTTATGGGTCCTAAAGATAGCTTAAAGGGTTAATCCTGCTTTTTACAAATGAATTTAAATACTGAAAGGGATTTTTAACCAGAGTTGTATGTGAGTAATATCTGACTGGCCAAATGGTATCAATGCATGGCCCAGGTATCCAGGGCTCCATGTGATAGGTCAAATGTAGACGAAGTTGGAAATAAAATCTAGATTTCTAATATTTTCAGTCAATCTTTTGTGTTTATTGTACATGTTCATATCACAACGATGATTAAATTATAGATTATATGTCAGCACTAGTGTAGCACACATATTTTATCAACTATAAAATCAATTTCTGGCACCGGTAGATCCCGAACTAGTGTTGTCCTGTTCCAGACACCAGAGCTATTCAGGAGACACTGTTAATGTGTGACTCCAGAAACAGGACACTGTAAGATTCCTAGCTGATGGATTTTACAATGACTTTTACTGTGAATAATAACACAGACGTCACAGCACATACAAGCATTGTTTGAGAGTGAATATTTCATTTTGTGATCATTTGACTCTGATTGTTAAGTGCTTTTTTTACATAACAGTCTGATTATAATCCAGTTATGAGTCCTACTGATGACTTGAAGGGTTAATTTGCTCTTTACTGAGCAAGTCATGATGACATTTAAACAGAGTCGTACGTGATTAACGGTCTGTGGCATTCGCCACACTTTCAAATCATAATCTCAAATCATCCTGTGTGATGCAACAAAGGGTTTCACCAGGATTGTTTAACATCCTGTTCCTGAGAGGCTGCACAGTTCAGCCTGTTTGCTTCATCAGCCACAGTTAAAAGAGCACAACGTGTCAACAGGCTGAACTTTATTATTAATAGACATGATGACGAACACCTTTATCTGAGGATTTGGTGCAATTCCTAATCAGAAAAACCTCTGACTTGCCCTATCGGTATATGTCTCCTATGCAGCCTTATCACAGTCATAAAAACAATAAGACCATAAAGAACGCCACTCAATGTAATATTGCCTTTTGACAGGACTGAGTCTCACTGTGTGTCACAAGGATGATGCTGCACCATATATTTAGTGTACAATGTGACCACAGTGTGACTACAAGCTTTATGGCATGAGGAATTATTCATAATAACAGCATCGCTGTGCTTCTATGTCATTAAAAAACAGTGACTTTAAATATAAACAGAGACTATGTCAGATACAGTGTGAAAGTTTGTGTGTAAATCCTAATATGTGACATTAACAGTATTTTTGCATCAGATTTATGATTAATGGTTGAGATTAAGATAAAACCTGTTCTTTGTTTATTTTCAGATTGATAAGTACCTGTACTCCATGCGTTTCTCTGATGAGACGTTACTCGACATCACGCAGCGGTTTCGGAGGGAGCTGGTCAAAGGACTCGGCCGGGACACGAATCCCACTGCTGCACTGAAGATGCTGCCAACGTTTGTGCGATCAATCCCTGATGGATCAGGTTAGCACGTCTAAACCTGTATTTTATCACTGTGTCACCGGATGTCAGCAGAGGCAACACTGTACTGTCAGTGAAGGGACTTTGCAACAGAGCTACAGTGCCAAACATGTTCCTCTACACGAGCCACAGAACTGTAGAATGTGTTGTTTCATTATATTAGCAGAACCACAGGTGATTAATAACCCCCTCCTGTGAAAATATAACTTTTTACCTTGTTAAATGCACATATGGTGTTTTTTTTTTTCTGCTGGAAGACACACAATGAGCAAAGCAATCAACACCATGACTGAGCATTTCCACCTTTACACTGCTGTTTACTGATGACTCAGGGAACCAATCCTGTCAGGTTGCAGGGTGGCTTCAAAATTAGTTTCTGATGGCTGAATTCCTTCAGTGTTACAGCTTGCAATTGTTTATCACAGAGTAGATTTACAGTGTTTGAGCAGAGTCAAAGGTGAGCTGCTGTGCTCGAGCTGCGGCAGCCGATGAAGAGGTCATTGTAGAGAGATGTGGGGGCTTCATAGAGCTGCACATTCGAGAGAGTTAAATCTAAACTATATTAAGGCAGGAAGGAATTATTTTCATTGCTCTAAATATGGAACTTTGATACACAGAGATAAGTTTTAGGGAGTGAAATCGATGTCCATTACGTCTAATAAGTTCTACATATAGTTTAGGTACAACCCAGATGCGACATAGAGATTTTTAGAGAACATTTGTTATGCAGGGACAAGGGGACAGGGAGCCCCTTCTTTTATCGTTCTCTCTTGTTGTCTGTGTTAAATGTTAATGCCTGGTCATTTCCACACAGACATTATAGATTTTCAAACTACTTCATGATCAATGCTGTGCGTCAGCTCCCATCTCTCCTTGTCATTATGTCATTGTCTGCTATGTGCGTCACTGCAGTCATTCTGCCCTTCACTTCAATGTGAGGCAGGATTTTTTTCTCACCTTGAACAAGCTATCCTTTGGGAGCAGGTTGTCTGTCAGCTTAAGGTGAGGGGCAGATTTTATTACATTAGTCAGCGCTATATTAATTGAAGCAAAGCTCCCGTTTCCCTCACATGTGAACACTGATTTAAGTTTCCATTCTGATCTATTCTGTTGTAACTTTATTCTAACAGCGTTAGATCAGTAGCTCCAGAAACACAACGTTCCACACACAAATCAGAAATTAACACTAATCCTGCTGCCACTGTTAGAGAAGACAGTAACAGTTATTCCTTAAGTTACACCTAGAATGATGTAACAAAGTGTTGATTTAATTCTCTGCTTCAGAGAGTAAACATCAAACTGCTGCTGCAGAGCACAACGTTTGACAGATTAGAGCTGCTGTTTTCTGATATTCACTCATGAATAACTTGTTATTTTTACATTACGTCCAACATGATCTCCTTATTGTCAGTCAGCATAGAGACATAGAGTTGGAAAGTGGGATTATTAGTCCAACAGGTTAAAAAGAGCAGGAATAAACCTGTGTTTTGTTTACCTGATAACTTGATGGTAAAGGCAGCTCCTGCTGCAATTATAATTCCAACAGTTTGCTTTGTAGTGATTAAATGCATGAAATAAACCTGTCTACTACAAGCCAGAGCAGTATTTTTCATTGTCTTTGGTGTTTTCAGATGTATTATTGAACTTGCAGAACATGGAAGATGACCTCTTCATTTCCACTGATCAACAGTGAATTCAAAACCACAGTTGTAACCAGTCTTCCATTTGCAGCAGCTAACGATACCATAAACTTTAAAATTTCTTGTCCCTGGTGTGTTTGAGATAAATTATCATCTGGACCTCGCTAGCCTGACCTCACTTTGCCCAAATAGTTGTGACGAAAGATCAAAACATCTATGTGAATTTTACACAAGAGGGTACAAGTTTAGTAGTAGTTTGTAGAATTATTAGCACATTTACTCTGAAATAACATAATGTGATATAGCGAACATAATGAATTTCTATTTTGTATATTATCATTTCTGTTTCTTTCAGTTATTGTTGCATTGTCATTCATTGCCAGAAGTCTCAGAAAAGCATTTAAAGAATGTAGAAATTAGTTGATACACAAATCCAAGACCTCCACTGTCAAACTACTTGTTTGCACTTCTTATGTTTGATTTGCTAGTTGTGGATCGCTGAAGAGTAAGAGTTGGAATTAAACAGGAAGCAGTTAGACGTTAGCAGATCATATCTGTAATGACTCAGAAGTTATTGCCACTTTTATCAAAGGTCAGTGTGCTCTTATTATAGATGAGGTATGATAAGCATCCGCTAATTAGAAAGCTATGAAACCATTATTTTCCTATTTCAGACAGAAAAAGTAAACTATGGTGCCAACATGCTACTGACTGACCATGAACTAAAAATGTACTAGAACATGGTGCTCTGTCATCACAGACAGGAACAGCAACACAGCACACAGTCTTAACTCAATGTATTATCATCCAGTGTGTTAGAGCTTAACATTACATTTAACATAACAGACTTTTCTTTATGCCTCTGAATTATTTTTAAAAAATCAGAAGCATTTTAACACAGCAACATTCATTCATATAAATAATATTTTACAAATAAATAACCTACATAACAAATAATTAAATTTCATAGGTCTTTGTTCCTTAGATAACAAGGTCAGTTTGAATAAATGTTACATGTGTAATAGTTTCATTTACTCATGAAGCACCATCTCTGATGAGCTCTTTGCCATGTGAAGTATAGCTGCCATAATGCCTCTAGTGGCATTAATCATTAACCAATAAATATACAGGAGTTTGGAGCAGGACAGCACAAAGTCATGCAGTATTACACACCAGCATACACACTCAGAATGAAACTTAGGCATTTTTTTTTACTGCTACACTAAATTTGAAGGCGCTGATAGAACAGAACCTTGGCCCAAAGAAAGGGCATAACTTCTTATATAAAGCTTTTGGAATTATCTTTCCATATATAACTTCTTCCTCATGTGCTTTATGACAGCACATTGTGTGGCATTAATTTATAGTGAGCGCTGCATTTGTTTACTAAGTAACAGATGAACTTGTTGGTAGGGCACGTATTCCTGTTACGTATGTGTAGAACACTCAGTACTTTCCTTAGGAAGAAATGTCGAGCCCTACTGCTGCTGTACCTAAATGCATTGACATTTCTCTCCCTCCCTCTACCCTTTTTTTGGCCTCCTCCTATCCTCTCTCTTTCTGTCTCGACAGAGAAAGGAGACTTCATTGCTCTGGATTTGGGAGGCAGCAACTTCAGGATCCTGCGTGTCAGAGTGAGCCATGAGAAGAAGCAGACCGTTCAGATGGAAAGTCAAATCTATGACACACCAGAGGACATCATGCATGGCAGTGGAACAAGAGTAGGTTTATGCTGAAATGAAATACAGACAGAAACTTACAGTCTCGAAACTCCTCCTGTACCAACCTCTTCCTCTCTCCACCTCTGTTCCAGCTGTTCGACCATGTGGCAGAGTGTCTGGGTGACTTCATGGAAAAACACAGCATCAAAGACAAGAAACTCCCAGTTGGGTTTACTTTCTCCTTCCCCTGCCAGCAGACCAAACTAGATGAGGTAAACCACAGAGTCAACTCAGTAGCATGCAGCATGTTTAATTTATTATTCTTCATGCAAATATCTGACAAACTACCCTGCAGTCCATTTACAATATGAGCTGCTACAGAAGATCCAGAGTAATGTGTGTGTGCCAGCGTCAGCCCAACAAAAAAGGGTCAGCTGGGCATCAAATGTTTCTTTTCCTGTCTCATGTCTCCAGAGCTATCTGATAACGTGGACAAAGCGTTTCAAGGCCAGTGGAGTGGAGGGGATGGATGTTGTCAAGCTGCTCAACAAAGCTATCAAGAAGCGAGGAGTGAGTCTAACTCCAGTTCTGTTGTATTTGCTTCATCTTGGGATGCAGAAATGCACGGACAGCAGCTGGTAAAAGCTCTCTGACATGTCTGTGCTTTCATTTGTTTCAGGACTATGATGCTGACATCATGGCGGTAGTGAATGACACTGTGGGAACCATGATGACCTGTGGCTTCGATGACCAGCGCTGTGAAGTCGGCATCATCATCGGTACTGTGCATTTGAATAGTTTAGAGACCAATTAAATTCAAAGATGTGGTGATGTCAGGTATAAAATGGAAGCCAGTGCTTTCCGAAAAAGGCGAAACACAACAAAGATACAACTATACAACTTGACAAACTGATATTCATCTGTTTGTCATAGTCAAGGAAATGATTGCAGTCCCTTTATTTGATAAATGCGTTTCTCTGTTTTCAGGTACGGGTACCAACGCCTGCTACATGGAGGAGCTGCGTCACATTGACCTGGTGGAGGGAGATGAGGGCCGGATGTGTGTGAACACTGAATGGGGAGCCTTCGGAGACGACGGCAGGCTGGAAGACATCAGGACAGAGTTTGACAGAGAGATAGACCGAGGCTCTATCAACCCGGGGAAACAGCTGTACGTCAAACCAGAAAATGTCGCTGCCTTGTACAGTCCTCAAATACAATTTACTCCAAAGCTGCAAGGCCAATGCAGAATGAGCTGATGATCACCTGTCAGTCACACAAGCAGCTGTTCTTTATTTTTATTTATTAATGTCAGAACATTTTTGTTTTTAAAAAGAAATATGTGATGCATTTAGCATGCTAAAAGTATAGCTACTAGTAACATATTTAACGATAAGAAGACATCTGTTCGAAACAGTATTGTGTGGTATTTATCCAAATCTGAGGCTGTTTAACCCAAACTTTCTTGTTGTTTGTTGTTTTCCTGTGCTTCAGATTTGAGAAGATGGTCAGTGGGATGTACATGGGTGAGCTGGTTCGTCTCATCCTGGTGAAGATGGCAAGAGAAGGCCTGCTGTTTGAGGGAAGGATCACCCCTGAGCTTCTAACTAAAGGGAGGTTTGAGACCAAGCACATCTCAGCCATAGAGAAGTGAGTCACACCCTATACTGCAGAGAGTTAAATTCACTTGTTATGTCAAGTCGTTATACAAAACAAAATGCTTTAAATTCAATCTTATTAGTTTCTAGTCAGCCTTTGCATGTCTTTGTCTGTCTACATCTCCCCTGTTTAGGAGTAAGGAGGGATTGTCCAAGGCAAGAGAGATTTTAATCAAACTTGGCGTGGAGCCCTCAACGGAAGACTGCATCGCTGTGCAGCATGTGGGTATCGCTGCTGAAATACTGCTTGAATCAAGTAAATCTCTGTTCTCAAAGAGAGCATTTAAATTACGGGCATCCTTCATGGGAGAAGTATATTGAAGAAGTTCATGTTTTACTTTCAAACAAACCATTTTAAGCATAAAGAAGAAAATGAAAATATTTTAGTCTCATTCCAGCATTTGTATTAAGATATCGTTTAAGACCAAATGGAAACTTCTTAACAACATTTCCCCTTTGCAGCATATCTCGAGGCTGTTGATTTAAAGTATTACTTAAAATGTTTTGAGAACTTAGGAGGTGCTTAATTTCTGAGGCACTTCACTTGAATGTGTTGTTCATAAAATATGTGCTGCTTGATGAATTTCTCCCCTCGCTGCTTCTCTACCTCCAGGTTTGTGCCATCGTGTCTTTCCGCTCTGCCAACCTGATAGCTGCCACACTGTCTGCCATTCTAAAGAGGCTAAAAGAGAACAGAGGAGTGGCACGTCTCCGAACCACTGTTGGCATCGATGGCTCTCTGTACAAGATGCACCCACAGTGAGTGTGGATAAGATAAAAGACAAAATAAAAATGTATGGATTTGCATGTCCTTGACATACATTACCTTTTTATATCATGCATTTAGCACTTTTCTAGGCAACTGAATTAACTATAAATCCTCTATTATCCTGCGTCAGTATGTCTGATACTAACCACAGACCAATTTTCAGCATGTACAACTCTAAAACACTCTTATATCTGTTTCAGGTATGCTCGCCGACTTCATAAGACAGTCCGACGTTTGGTCCCTGACTCTGATGTCCGATTCCTCCTCTCAGAAAGCGGCAGTGGAAAGGGTGCTGCCATGGTGACAGCTGTGGCCTACAGACTTGCCGAACAATCGCGACAAATTGCCCAAATACTGTCTGAATTCCGCCTGACAACCGAACAGCTGCTGGAGGTGACAAGAGAGAGAGTGTTTTCTTACTGTGTGTTACTACAATAACTTGATCATTTTATTAATCAAAGTGTTCTTTATTTCTGCAGGTTAAGAGGCGAATGAGGACAGAGATCCAAAATGGCCTTTCAAAGAGCACTCAGGACTCTGCCACTGTCAAAATGCTGCCAACCTTTGTACAAAGCACTCCTGATGGCTCAGGTAGAACACGTGGACTCACTCACATGCTTAAACATATGCAAGCTGACAGTTTGTGACGGCACATCTGCTGGTAGGAGAGAACAGCGACTATCGTTGCTCAGCAGCTAAGCTCCTGATTCCTGGTTCACACCGTGCCACGTGACATGACATGATCTCTTGACTGTCATATCCTCTGTACTGTTGTCACAGTTTGTCCAAATGAAATTCTGTTGTGTTTTCAACTTTTGAAAGCAAAGGCAGATTGTTTCAATAGAATACATACAAGTGTGTCCTTACAATGCAACATACATATAACCAAGAAGGAGATGGTCTTTGTATCCATAAAATCCAACTGCAGATTTAAAATTAGTTTGTAAATGATGAGCATTATAATAATTGGGTTTTTCACAATGACATCTTCAGGTGTTCATTTGGGCCACTGGACAAGTCATTTCTAACACCTGTGATTATTTTAGCTCCCGGTTATGTATTTATGTGTCTGTCTCTCTCTCTGTTTGTCTGATTTTCCAGAAAATGGTGATTTCCTGGCTTTGGATTTGGGAGGAACCAACTTCAGAGTTCTGATGGTCAAGATTCGTTCCGGAAAGAGGAGAACAGTGGAGATGCACAACAAGATCTACGCTATTCCTCTAGAAGTGATGCAGGGGACGGGAGAGGAGGTGAGATAGACGATCAGACATTTGTCATGTGACCCAATAATCCACGTTAAACTGAATGAATTTACGCAAGCTGGACACCACAATGGAAGATAGAGGGATAGGTGAAAAGATCCAAACTTAACCTCAAGTTACTCTGATGCTACTGTAAAGATTAGGATAGTTGAGCAAAGGGTTGATGTGTGAGTCTTGTTTGTTTAGTGGTAAGTAAATAGGATAGAAGCTGGGAAGAAGGTCAATAGGTTAAAGGTAAACAAATAGAGCGGCTCACTGGCTAAGATTAGCATCAAATTGACAAGCTTTAAAACATAGATTTGAACTTAACCTGTGTGCTCCGGCTGAGGTTAATCCAGTTCATCACCTCTGGCCTGTCTACCCTCCTCCATCTGTTCCCTTGAACCCATGACACCACACATGACAGAAAAATCAGAATAATGGCACTATATTACTACACAATTTCACTGTCCCCCCTCTTAATTTACCTAGTCTGACCTCTACCCAACACTGTACCCTCTATGATAGAACCCGCACCTGCGCTGTTTTTATTTTCCAGCATGTCTCCTTCCACTTTCAACCTGAGCAGAGGTCTAATTAGCCGGAGTCAGTGAAAATAGCTTAAATCTTCACGTTGGTTGAAAAATGCCAGGTAGCTGAAGAGATCAAACGTGATGTGTGTCCAAACGTCACTGTATGTTTCATACCATGTCTTCCAAATGACAGTGTTGTCAGCTAAGATTCCCTCGATACAGTGAACTCAAACTGTCCCACAGTGCCTTGGTAATAGTAAAATAGTGAATGATTTCATATGGTTTTTCTGCCCTTAATAACTTCTAATGAAACTGCAATTTGCACCCATTGTGTCTTTATGGGGAATCAAATATCACGGATGGAGATGTTATTGTAAGTACACTGTACTTTAAAGATTCATCAAAGCGGTGCAGCAGTAATTTTACTGCTTAAAAGATTTAGAGTTAAATTATTGTCTTATTGGCTGATGATGATAAACTCTGATTGTGCTTGGCAGCTCTGCAGTGTCGGTGTATGGCACACTCACTGTGTACAGCTACTTCTCCAGTACTTTGCTTCACAACTGCATGAAACAGCACTAACCTGTGTGGGTTAGTGACACACATGAAAAACAGATTTAACAAAGACCCTCTAAAATTATCATCCTGTCACACATCTGTAATTCCTGCTGAAAGGTGAAATATGAAGCAGTGCCATATGTTTAACACACAGGAATTATTAATTTTTCCATACATCAAGTTCAAATTTGGCCCCTAATTGAAGCCTGATATTGGGGATTCAAAGAGTAAAACTAATCACCAGAGGCTCAAAATGGAATTAAATTTTGCAGTGTGTTGTTTCACTCTTTGTCATATCTTTCCTATTTTTCCAGTTGTTTGATCACATTGTGCAGTGCATCAGTGACTTCCTGGACTACATGGGCATGAAGAATGCTCGTCTTCCTCTGGGCTTCACCTTTTCATTCCCCTGCCGACAGACCAAACTGGATGCTGTGAGTACGCTTCTCTTTTTTTCTGTCTTGTATACTGCACTGTCTCATAACTGCACTGCATCATGGGAAAACCCCAAATATTTCCAAGTTATTAACTTTATAAGACTTAAGAGAAATTGTTTTATTTTTAGCTCAACCACTCTGGGTTTCATGAGCCCAGGAACAGACAGTCTTCTGAGTAGTCCATGAAATAGTGGCCTGATATGCAGAGCTTGTTTATGTCTGTGTGCAGGGCATCTTGGTGACATGGACCAAGGGCTTCAAGGCGACAGACTGCGAAGGAGAAGATGTGGTGGGCCTGTTGAGGGAGGCCATCAAGAGGAGAGAGGTAGGATATGAGGAGCAGCATTCTTTTGTTAAATATGACGCTGTGCAACATATAGACTCCATCTTAACACGTGTCTTCTTAAGGAATTTGAACTGGATGTCGTAGCCATCGTTAATGATACAGTGGGAACCATGATGACTTGTGCCTACGAAGAACCCACCTGTGAGGTTGGACTCATCGCTGGTTAGTTCACCTTAGATTGACTAATTCTGCTAAATATTCAGCTTTCTGTGCTCTATCTCACTAACACATCGGACTGATTGTAGGCACTGGCAGCAATGCGTGCTACATGGAGGAGATGAAGAACATTGAGATGATAGAGGGCGATGAAGGACAGATGTGTGTCAACATGGAATGGGGGGCTTTCGGAGACAACGGATGCCTTGACGACATCAGGACAGAGTACGACCGATCTGTGGATGACTTCTCCCTCAATCCAGGAAAACAGAGGTGCCTCTGACAGACAAACATGTTGTGTCCATGCTCTCCCACTCAGACACACATGTGAGAACTTCTTTCATTCACAACCCTGTCTATATGTCTGTCATATGTGTGTGTTTTGTGCTTGCTTGTTTTAGATATGAGAAAATGTGCAGCGGCATGTACCTTGGTGAGATTGTGCGGAACATCCTCATAGACATGACCAAGAAAGGATTCCTGTTCAGGGGACAGATTTCTGAAACACTGAAGACGAGAGGCATCTTTGAAACAAAGTTCCTCTCACAGATAGAAAGGTAAAAAACAAACAAACAAAAAAAAAAAACAGTTGACTTACTAAGTTGGAAAAGTGACAACATTAGAAGCAGGAGATTGAACTCCATCAGCAATTATCTTTGCTTATTTTGTTGTAAGGATACTGTTGGATTTGGTTGAGTTTATGTAGATTTTTTTTAATGGCTCAGTCTCTGTGTATGTCTTTCTCCAGTGACAGGTTGGCTTTACTGCAGGTGAGATCCATCCTGCAACACTTAGGGCTGGACAGCAGCTGTGATGACAGTATCATCGTCAAAGAGGTGAGTAGGAAAGATGAGAGTGTGAATAACAAAAAATAATTTGTTTTTCCAATTTCTACCTGACAAAAACTACCACTTAAACATGTAGTAGCTAATTCAGCCTCAGGTTCAAATATGTACACATGGACACTGTGAAAGAAATCGACACCTGCAATACTATTTTGTAAGTCTTATCTTGTGAAAGACAGAAAAGTATGTGACTGTACAGGAGCACAAGACACACGGACATGTTTCAGTTGTATTTATTTTCATGGTTTGATGAGTGATATGCAGTTTTGTGCTCCAAATACAATCTGTTAAGTGTTGCAATCATGATAATGGTTCTTATTGTTAGGTATGTGGAGCAGTGTCACGACGTGCAGCTCAGCTGTGCGGTGCAGGAATGGCAGCCGTTGTGGATAAGATTAGAGAGAACCGTGGACTGGACCATCTGGACATCACTGTAGGGGTCGACGGAACATTGTACAAATTACATCCACAGTAAGTGTGATTCAGATGTAATTCATCCCACAAAACTGTTTGCTGTCGACAAAAGTGAATATGAAATAAAGATGAGATGTAATAAAGACAGATCACAGCATGAAAGAAGGAAGGTGGACAATATGGGTTTATACACAAACTCTCAGATATTTGTGCATTTACATTACCAAGATAGTCAAGGGAGTCAAGCCAACACAGCTCTTCTGCTGTCTGTTTTCAAGCATTATACTCACCAAGATGGGAGGCTGACCACATACAAGGCCTATTAGAAGTAATCTCCTTCCTTTATCCCTTTTATTGCTTTTCAGCATAAAAATATGTTTTATAGGCAATTTAACTAATGCAGAAATCATTATTCATAAATAGAAAATCCCTGTAGTGTTGGACTAATCCTAAAAACTAAAGACCACTCATGGCATGTAAAGTACATGTCATGTGCATTATTTCATGCCGAGCAAGTCGAAATCATGATTTAGTTACACCCATCAGGCAAAACATTATGACCACCTGCCTAATATTGCATTGGTCCCATTTATGCTGCTAAAACTCCTCTGACCCAGTGGGGCATGGATCAGGACCTCTGGGGATGTCCTGTAGCAGTGAAGTCTGTGGGCTGCAGGGTGGGACCTAGCTAGATCAGGCTTATCCTGGCACATCCCACAGATGCTCAATAAGATTTGGATCTGGGTGAACAGCTTAGCTTTGTTGTGTTTCCTGGGCCACTCCTGAGCAGTTTCTGCAGTGTGTCAGGGTGCATTGTTCTGCTGAGGGTGGTAACTGGCATCAAGGACTGCTGCCATAGGGGTTTGGGGGGGTTGTTTCACCTGCAATGTTTAGGTGGGTGGTACATGTCAAACATCCACATGAATGTCAGGACTCAAGGTTTCACAGCAGACTATTGCATTATGACAAGATGATTCATGTTGTATATATATTCACTTCACCTGTCAGTGGTCCTAATGTTGCGGCTGATCGGTGTATGTTATAATTAAATGTGAGATGTTTTACCCTCACTTCATTTTTTTTCTTCAATGCCTTTTTCTGCACAAAAGCTCCATCAACAATACACAGATTAACTGAATGTTATTGGTTTGTGCGTGGATAAATTCCCTAATCCTCTCAATTTACCATCACTTACAAAACGAAGAGAAACTATGCTTTGGTTCATGCAAAACAGAGATAGCCAGAAAAACTTGCTTCTTATTCAGACAGGAGAGATCTGGGTGTTCGGCACAAAGATATACAAAATATCCTGTTTAACTTGTTAAACATAAAACAGTCGAGTTTGTCTAGATTGTCACCAACTTTGTCTCCTTCTCCTGCTGATGGTAAGCCATCATCTAATTTATGTCAGTGTTAGTGCCAAACCCCAATAACCTCAACATCATATTTTGTCGTGTCTTTTCTGTCTAACAAATCATAAATCTTTTGTGTGTCTCTAGCTTCTCCCGGATCATGCACCAGACTGTTAATGAACTGGCTCCTCAGTGTAACGTCAACTTCCTTCTGTCAGAGGACGGCAGCGGCAAAGGAGCTGCTCTCATCACAGCTGTGGGCTGCCGGCTGAGGCAGGAGCTGAACAGCAAATAGAAAATCTCCTCCATCTCCCCCTGACACCTCACCCATTGTCTCCTTTCTTCCTTAATCAAACGAGTCCAATCAACACATCACGCCCCAGTAGCTGCTCTAGTCCGTCTGCGTGACTCAGAGAAAAGGAGTCAGCTTTCTCTGTTGTGTTTAGTAGCAGAGAGTCAGGCACTCTGTTGGAGGTAGATTATTTCTGATTAACCATTGGAACAGCACCCAGTCTCTTAAGGGGTTTGCAGTTTTGTGATTTCTGAGGTTAAACTTATCATAGGGAGAAAACACGCACAATCAACTCCTGTTTTAAAAAAAGAAAAAAAAAACATGAAAAAAAATTGCAGAGCAGAAAGAAAAAAAAAAAAAAAGACTTGACACACTCGTAATGATCCTCTGTCTCCATCTGGAGGATTCTTCTGGTTACCGCAGTCTGTTACAAATTTCCCAGCACAATCGTTGCAGGAGAAAAGATAAAGATCCTTGCAACATGTTTAAGAGATGCAAGGAGATTAAAACAGTTTTACACCAAAGTCACCAAAGTGTGTCTGCTGTGGACTACTCACTGTCTGTACAGGAAGACATAAAACCAAAAGATAAGAGATGATATATAAATGTGTAACGAGATGAAAGGAAATATTTTTGCTTTAAGATTTTTAATATCTTTCCCGAATATAATACAGTATGTTATACATATATTGTTGCTATTTATTTTATTTTTATATTGGGAGATGTTAAAAATTGTTACTGTTGCAATAATGATGCACACACAAAAGGCCATCGGTGAAGTTCCCTCAGATGTTGCCTGTCCTGTGTTTCAGGGCAGAAACATAACAATAGAGGGAATCGTACTGTGGTTGGATCAGCAGAAAACTATTTCTGAATGTGCTTACTTGACAGCAATCTGTTGTTATTATCTGTGCTCTAGCGTAAAAATATGTCCTGCTGTTGGGTCTAATCACAACTCTTGATAAGTTGTTGCTGTCTGTAGAAGTTCTGGCTTCGTCATCGCCACGGTGACACTTCATCAGTTACTTAGCGACAGCCATGAAACAAGAAAGTGGTGCTAACATGAATGCCAGAGGAACAACAATAGCCAAACTGTGTATTAATATATAACAACATCACAGTAGGACTTTTAAGTGCTTCAAATAGCATATCTCTACACTCACTATCTATAAGCTCCCAAAGGCTCCAGGAGTGTTTAAGTGAACTACTGTATGACTCATTCATGTAGCACAATTCATGCAAATTCCTAAATGTTTATTTTCCTCATCATATTTATAATCACTAATGTTGAAAAACTGGTCAGTTTGTTCACTGGCAGTTCTCTGAGTCAATTATCAATATCGAGGCTGGCCTTTTTATGTAATTAAGTGTGTAGATGTTTGACACTGTAAGAGGAAAGTTATCTATTCTGAGGTTAGTGGTACTGTCACTGGCAGGATACATTTTTGAGATTCAGCACTATATTTAGCTGTTATCTTTGTAAAATACCCAAAAAGTTAGTTGAATTTCCTTTTCTATCTTTTAATCAAACTGTCAGGATAAAGAAGGCCAGCCTCTGCAGCGTGTCCTGACCTACTCTGCCTCCCCCAAATTACTCGGTCGAAAAGCCAACCCCATCACTCACAGAACACCTTAATCTCTTTGCTTCTGTTCACAAAGCCTAGACTGTGTCTGTCCAGCACTGTCAATCAGTCACAAAATAAAACCAACCTGTGTCAATCTGAAGCCGCAGTTTGTTTTGCACTCTTGTACATGAAGACCTGTTTACTGATTCACTACATGTTCAATGAGAATATAAGCCGAGGCCTCCTTGTGTGCTTCCATTAGTGTGTTCTTGAGCAATAACTCTGCAGAAAAACTTGTTGTCTCTGACCTTTCTGTAGCTGCAGGCGACTGCCCCACACAACATATGTTAACAGCTGCCACAGCTGAAATTCAGGTTGTCACGTGCACAAAACCTCAATGGGATCTGTGTTGGACACAAAATAAAGGTGTGTGGGTTGTCCTTGCATTGCAATTTTATTACCACATTAATTAAACATATTTTTGACTTTTATGTCGATCACAAACAACAAACTTCCGGTTCTGTGTAGACAAATACAGATGTTTCATGCTGTCACCGTGTGCACTTAACAAGTCAAAAAGTTACAACGAATCAAAGCTTTTTTTTACTTCATTTGGAAATCTTAATACTCACAGCTTCAGAATTTAAAACTTATTGGCGTGATTCTAAACATCCAGTCCATCTGTTTCATATTTACATTTCCACTTAATCAGCATATGTTCTAATAATACATTTAATAGATGGCAGTATTATGTTTCACATCTAATTCTTCAGTAGTTCTTTGACTTTTTAATTTAGACTCTACTGTACACGGAACCTAAATAAACATTGCAGCTCTATGAACCATTGAAGTCACAATATAAGAGCAAGTTACAGTAACAAAATGTCAAAGGCATAGTACTGTACAGCAACATACAAACCACACAATAATTAAGCTCATCCAGGAAATTCAAGGCCAGTTGTCCCTTTACATATCCAATATTATGAAGATCCTAGCATCAATGTTAATGTTGTTTAAAAGCAGAAATAACAGAAGGTCTCTTTGCTGTCCCTGAAAATTTGTTGCCAGCTGGTGATCGTACATTCAGAGATTTTCTATCTCAGACTTTAAAGAGATGTCGGCTTCTTAAAAGTAAATCTAAAATCATGAAAATGGACAAGCCCAGATTATTTAGAGGAGCTAACCTGCACTTTAGCGTTATTTCAGAAGGCCAGAAAAGTTGAAAAGATCTTCATCAAAATCAGGAACCAATGACTGATTTTAATTTATGTGCTTTCTAGTCGTTGAAGAAAGGAAGGAAAACAGAAGTTCCTATGAGAGAATTTTAAAAGAAGTCCTGTATTAAAGGCAGAAAACACATAAACAACAACATATTAAGGCTTGATGCTGATGCCAGTGGACTGACGATCCACTCTATGCACTAGAAAACCAGTAACCACAGTTAGATTTTGCCATAAACACCAAAATATCCAAAGCTGAGACGGAGAAGACGAAGACAAAGAAAAGCGTCAGTGCTGAAAGAAAAGATGTAGAAGTTGAGGCAGCAACAGAGAAGGAAGGTCTGCAGCAAAAGAAAGACTTTCCCAATTGCAGTAAATGTTGCAACATCAGGAATGGTCTCTTTTGTTTTCCAGTGTATATTTTCATATGTCTGTATGAGCAGTTTGGCCTTAAAAGCAAAACCTCCACCTGCTTTATAGTCACATTCATTCATGTATATGTTTAATACAATAATGTTTTTTAAAAAAAAAAAAAAAAAATGTTAATGGTCCCAAGTCCAATGACCAACTCCTTTAAAGGTTTCCACACTAATGAATGTCATAGTTGATTCACCTCCATCCGGAAGTCAGCAGGTTCTCCTCTGTCTTGTCAGAAAATCTTTTTGTCTTCCCTTTGAGAATATCCTTATCACGACGCTTCAGCAGTCAGTGGGTGTTCTCCAAAAGCTTGGCTGCTGAGGATTTTGCATCGTCCACCCTCTTCACCAAGTGTGCTTTGGATGTGTTGTGTGAGTGGTTTTTAAGCGACGCACAAGTGTCTCTCTCCGTGTTGAGGTCATTGGCTGTGTTTGAGGCATACGCATTGTTTGCTTTGATGGATGAGGTGTCGTTGCGGTGGCTTCGCGTCATGGTGACTCTGAAGGTGTGGGTGTGCTGCAGCTCCATCTTGTCCTCCTCCGACACCTTGATGAAGGGACACCAGGCGAAGGCGTGACGGAAACCAGCACGAAACCTGCACAGAGAGAGGCTGATGTGAAATTAAGAGGGCCCACAAAGAATGTAAAATGATTTACAAGACATAACTATTAAAGATAATAAAATACAGTGTTTGGCATAATGGATATTTACCTTTGGTTCAGACAGCAGTAAATAATAGGATTGTACATGGTGGAACTCATGGCCAACCAGAATATGGCCAGATACACCTGACAAGGAAACAAACACCAGTAAGTAAACACTAAATTACAGCGTCATGAATGCAAGTAGAGAGGCAGCTTCTAACCTGTTGGATGTAATGTTGCTTATAAATGTCTCTGTTAAATGATCCCAGAATAAAGTAGATATGGTAGGGCAGCCAGCAAAGGGCAAAGGTCGTCACCACCACAACCATCATCTTCACCACCTGTAAAAAAATCACAGGTGATGTACATGAAAGTTACCGGTGTGTTTTCAGTTTCTGGCTGAGTCAGGTTATAGTAGCAGAAAAAACCACACCTTTCTCTTGGCTGTTATCTGGCTGTGGTAATGGTCCGACGCCTCTCCGGGGATGTGTCCACCCCACAGCGATCGACCAACTAAACTGTAGGTCACCAGCATCACCAGCAGAGGGAGCAAGTAGATCAGCAAAATCACTGCATACTGGTAACTGCACAGAGAGAAACAGACACAGCAGAGCAGAGAACTCAGCTGGTGAGAAGATTAAGAAAAAAAAACCGCACAACACAGGCAGACTAAGGATATTTCTATGTGGGTGTACATTCACAATGTGCGCTTTGTATTTATGTGATTTTCTGGTTGTATCTTCCTTCAGCAATAACTGAGCTGCTTCCTTTTAAATCCTTTTCATTTGATAGTACTTCAAAACATGGCATACTTAGAAATGGTTTTCTAACAGGAATAATGATTAATTAGGTAATAGTTTCACAGATCAGATACTGTGAGATTGTGAAGTCACTTTTCTGGTAAATAATAAGTGCATTTCATGACTTATAGACATGTGCAGGTTTATGTATGTTGAAAAAAACTAAAAGAAATCACAAGTCTTGTTAATAAAAGTTTTTAAAAGGCATCAAAATCCTTATAAGTCATAGAAGTTTTTTGTGTCATTTTGATTCAGATGCTCTTCTTACAGAAAGTGTCAAACAGTTGGAAATGAAACTAGCTGAACCTTTCAAATACAAGGTCTGTATTCATCACATTATTGACAATTCACAGATTAAAAAAACAACAAAGAAACACTTATGTTAACTTCCTTTACTCATCTGCATGTCATTGGTATGAAATGTGTTTTCTAAAGTGTATCCATCACATAGGTCCTTACTCACACCACCAGTCAAAAGTTTGGACACACCTTCTCCTTCAGTGGTTTTTATTTCATTATTTTATACATTGTAGATTAATACTGATGACATCAAAACTACAAAAGAATATATATGGAATTATGTTGTAAACAAAAAAGTGTTAATCTTCAGTTTTAATTTACAATGTAGAAAATAATATAAATAAATAAAAAGCATTGAATGGGAAGATGTGTCCAAACTTTTGACTGGTAGTGTACGTCTTTACTAACAACATGTAAATAGAAATATAAACGTACATAAATAAATATTAATATGTGTAAGTGTGTCCACACTGTGGGCACACTGAAAAAAATTAGAAATAAGATAAGATAAAATAAGAAAACAAGAAATATAGAAGTACAATCAGCTAAAAAATAAAGATATAATAAAGACTGTCTACACTTTTGACACGTACAGATGAGGCATGATGAATATACATGTGGATATGCACAGTTATGGCATGATGAATAATGTTCAGTGTTCAGATTTGTACTTACCTTTATACAGAATAGTACTTCTACATTTCTGCTATTGCACTCAAAAAGTAATGAGGACAGAGGTCACAGTCTGTCTCTCTTGCTGTGATTTTTTGTGTGTCTTTCATTCACCTTAGTTGATGTGTGCCTCCATAATCATCTGGCCAGTCGACCATGCACACAGTTCTGGGGTAGTAAAACCTTGTCACGCTGTAGTAGCACTGAGGGAAAGCCAGTAAGATGGCTACGATCCATATCAGAGCAATCACAACCTTGGTAGAGGTGGAGGAGAGGCGAGGCTTCAGAGGGTGGATGATGGCCATGTACCTGAGAGAGGAGGAACAACTTCATTCATTGATTCCTACATGTATGTTTTACGACCAATACTCAGTCAGGCATCTGATGTTCTGGGAGCAGACATGAAGAGAGCACAATCCTTAAAATTCTGTGCCATAAATAGTTTAAAGTGAAGCTTTCTTTTTATGACAACAATCTCTTCACTCATCCATTCAACCATTTACTGTAATCTCCTGACTCAGGCTAATTAAAATGCTCTTGCTGAGTGCTCTTTTTTAGAGCAGTCTTTAAAAAGTTCTCAAATACACTGAAATTTACACTAAATCACACGTTGAGAAGAAAACATCTCTTCTGAATATCTACTCATTAGTGCAAAATATACAGCTATAAAGCTATCACGGTTTTGGGGGTAAAAGCACCGTTTGTCTGAGGAAAATAATGCAGTTGTTTTCTTCAATCCTCGTAAAATCTCAGCTTAAAATAGATATCCGGTGATTCTAAATAATAAAGGTGAATTATGGCTCATTCACTTTCATAATGATGAGCAGCTCTGCTTGGAAATTGAAAACTACCTTCATATTTCCCTTATAGGAGATATTGCACTGAAAAAACTAAACAGTTCTGACCTGGAAGTGTGCTAAAAAATAATAATAATCACAATATTTTATTCTGTCCAGCATGTCAGTGAGACAGAAACATATTTAATATGTACAGAGAAAGAGAACAGTAATTGCAGGCAAATATTTTTAGCATCAAATATAAATTCTAAAAGTATATAATGTAAGAAGCTATTTTCTCCTCTTACTATAGTAATGTATAAAAATCAATACACGTGGGCACCATGGCAACACATCTCAACACTTAAGCAACGTACGACTTCACTCAGCGTTGCCACTATTATGGCCTAATCATTTAACTATGGCTATGAGTCATAAATGTGAATTATTTAGCACTGACGGTGTCCATGTGTTATAGATAATTCACTACCATCTAGCAGGAAATTATTTGCATAAAAATCCATCCATTCATCATCTATACACTGCTTGATCCTCGTTAGGGTTGCGTAGGGGCTGGAATCTATCCCAGCTGACTTAGGGTGAAGGCAGGGAACACCCTGGACAGGTCACCAGTCTGTCACAGGGCTACATATACAGACAAACAATCACACTCATATTCACACTTACAGACAGTTTAGAATTACCAGTCAACCTCAGCATGATTTTGAACTGTGGGAGGAAGCCAGAGTACCTGGAGAAAACTCACATGCACAGGGAGAACACGCAAACTCCATACAGTAAAATCCCGGGAAGGCAGGGACATGAACCAGGGATCTTCTAGCTGCAAGGTGAAAGTGCTAACCACCAAGCCACTGTGCAGCCCTTGCATATACATGTAATTTCAAATTCTTTTTTTTTTCTTTTTTTTTTTGTTTTTAATAGAATCCTGCTTATGAGGTCTCAGGTCTTTTACTTGCTTTTACATTAACCTTAAGTCTGAGAGTTCTCATCATTTTCTTTCTCATTTCCAAGACTGGGACACTTCCAGGGTTGTTGCTGTAATGTTAGAGCTAAAGAGAATTGTGCCCAGCGTGTAATTTCCTTCATGTAGAGATGATTGTTTCACAGTTCAAGTGTCTGATGTGGTCGTTCTGTGTTCTGCTTAATGCTGCGGCTGATGATACCAAAGAAGAAGTCCCGAATAAAGTCATATAAACTGATGATTCAACAAATGGAAAACTAATGAGGAGGAATTTTCACATTACAAGATTTTACACCTGATCTGATCTCAGCATGTGCCTCATTTTCACTGCACCTTTTCCTGGACCCACAGTCATGTATGTGACATATAAGAAAATAATGAAATTCTCCAGTGCAACTCTGGAACAGCTGCACTGTGGGATACAGTCCCTCATAAAGTATCAGACGCTTTAGAGACACTTTAAAATGCAATTACATTTAAAGCAAAATGTCAAAGCAAATGGTGCACATTTATAAAGGTAGGTTGTACAAGCATGTTTGCAAAGAAAATATTCAATTAAAAGCTATTTCTAAGTTTGAACTGATAAAAATTCAAATTGGTTTAAAAAGCTTTTTTTTTGTTTTCAACATTAGGACAGCCAATAGCATCATCACTGAAGATCACGGTAAAAACAACTGAGTACTCAGTTTGGCCTCCTTTGTCTTGTAGGGGTACTTTTAAATGTCTGGGCAGGGAATATGGAGTAGTCCCCACTTTGGTCAGGAAACCTTTAAATCTGCTCAAAAGATTGCTGCTTAAAACCTCTTAAGTCTGCTCCTGTGCATCGATGAGCTGTTCTGGTTTTTTTCTTATCAGTCTAAAGGTGCTCTATTGGATTGAGGTCCAGTCTCTAGAACGGCCACTCTAAGATTTTTATTTGATTTTCTCCTGGATATTTTTTTTCTCCATATATATTTCTTAATGTTTCTCTGGATCAAATATCAATTTATTTTTTAATTAACGTCATAAAATTAATGGAAGTTTGCTGATAATTTAACTGTCTAATTGCTTTTTGGAGACATGTTTGTACAAGTGTCAAGTTTATGATTCTCAATTTATGGTGACACTGTGTCAGAAATGTGTTGATTCGACCCTATGAATATATTTATATTAAGGTCTGGATTAATGGTGATGCTGTATGAGGAAAACATCAGTAATACCATACTACACTGTCCGTGGCCTCAAAGTAAATATTATGCAACGGCTATTGCAGGATTGTTGTATTAAATGAGATTGCACACATCCTACATCATGTACTGAACACAGATTTATACTAATAGCAGACTGACTGTACGCTCTAGTAAGCATTCATGACATCTGTGTCTCTCCTGGCTGTTGACCCACATCTCCTTCATACAACATCTTCATCCGTGTTGGGTGAACAGTTGCTGATGAAGATGATATGAAATGATGCTGCTCATTTAATGTGAGAAAATGAGAAGAAGCTACAGTTTGATCTCAGAAGACAAACTGCTGATTGAAATAGAAGCTTAGGAAATTGTCAGTGGACTTGCTGATAAATTGATGAAAAACATCACACTGGGCATACCCAGATCTGCCATTTAAAACGAAAATACTTGAAATGACAAGCAGCTTTTAGGACGTCTTGTTCTTAGTAACTAATATCTTATCCACATTTATGTAACATCATTAGAGTCAATGAAGAAGAACCTTTAATATATCACAGTGTAGAAATGAAGCAGTAGGTTATATGCTGAGATAGCCTCATTTCTGTGCTGCTGAGTTGCTTGTTTTAGTAAGTGGTCATCAATCTCTTTGTGAATAATGCAGCTCCTAAATGAGGTGTTGCATTAGATGATGATGAGTAGCCCCATTAGTGTCTAATTGCTGGGGGGAAACAGTCCCTTGTGTGCTGAACTGTTCATTTTAACGGACTCTTTAAAGAAAAGAATCAGCTCTACTCTGCTTTGAGAAACATTAGTTGAAATTTGACTCGTGACCTTTGCACAGAGAGCTTCCTCACCTGTCCACTGCGATGGCTGCCATCGAGTATATTGATGAAAACATGGCTGTGATGGGGAAGAAGTTCTGAAACCTGCAGTAACCCAGGCCAAAGTACCAGTCGTTGTGAAGTGCGTAGACAAAGTTGAAAAGAGTGTTAAAGGTTGCCATGGAAACGTCAGAGAAGGCCAGGTTCACGATGAAGTAATTGGTTACCGTCCTCATGCGTCTGTGAGCGAGGATAATCCAGATCACTGTGACGTTCCCAGTGATGGACACCAGGATGATGAGGGAGTAGGCTAAAGCCCAGAGAGCCACCTGAGGGAGGAGAGCACTGTCAGCTGGACGTGATGAAGGCTCAGAGGGTGGAGGGGCAATGAAGACAGTAAAGAGTCACACAAATCAACCTTCAGCAAACATGACTGATGTATTTGACATGGATACCACTTCAGTTTACCTCAGTTTAATCCATTTGAGCAATTTTACTTGGATTTTGGATCAGTAACGTCTCAGATAGACACAATTTTCAACTTATTCAACCAACTCCAGGATCATATTTTCTGTCTTAGATTTTCACACATACAATTTAAAAAGGTTCCTGTTTGTTTTGTTGTACTTCATTCATTCATTCATTCATTCATTCATTCATTCTCGTTTTTCATCACCAAAATTTATTCTAAATGCCTCCAGGCTCTACTGCATGTGTCATGGTGGAAACGACGGAGCTGCTTCTGACTTCAGTCAGTTTCTTTCCTCATATCAGTGTATTTCTCCCACCTGCCAGTCGGGTTGCTGGAACTGATTCCCGGTCGTCTCGTTTCCGTCCTCCAGCCAGTCAGCGGTCACTGATAACGGCTCTGAAGTGACCTCCATGTCTCGTTCAATGTGTTGAATAAGACTTTCGGCCTCCATGTGGGTTCCCTGTTTACCTGGTGACAGAAACGTGATGTTTAACTATAAGTGCCTTGTGCGTCATGCGTAATGATCCGTAATATAGTATGGACTCGATGCGTTTTCTTGAAGGTAAATAAACAGAGATGCAGCTTTATACACTCTTTTGCATTTAAAATTATTTTCTAGTAGAATTTTGTTTTGGAAAACGATTAACAAAAAATAGTAAAGCTACTAAAATACCTCTATGGGCTCCAATATTGTCGCTCGTGCTGTTTTAATAGAAATAAAGTTTTCAAACCATAAAATAACGATGTATTTCAGATTAACCAAGTCAAACATATTAAAAGTACAATTTCGTTTGGCTCATTATGCATAAGTTATTAATCATACACCGTATCACTGTCTCCTGATATCCTAATTCTGATCATTTTTAAAATGCCCCTCTTGTCTGCAGAACAAACCTGCACCGTTTAGCTTATATTATTTCAAAATGCAAAACTCATCCAATAATCAACATGCATTACAAGCGTTTGTCACACGCAGTAATAGCTTTCTTTGGCTGCAGTCACGGCACCAGAAGATGTTCTCTACAAGAACAAACCAAAATCTCTCAAAGTTAATAGTTTAGTGTGTCTTACCTTTCTATTTAGGCGATTAGATCAGTTTTAACTTTATTTTGTCCAGTCCATAGCTGAAAAAATCCGGAAATTAGTCTCCTTCTGCGTAATGGACAATCAGGTCCATCCAACTGTATACTAAGACATTTCTCCGCTCTCTGCTCTCGCTCACACGCACACTCACACGCACTGTGCCTCTCTCTGCTGGAATGTGTAACTAACTGCCTGGACGCGCGCCTCAGACTGAGAGCTCAGATATTCAGCCACTGCGCGCGTAAAGCTGCACCAAACAGGGAGAGAGACGAAGAGAGAGGAAGAGAATAGCAGTGAAAGAAAGAATAAGCAGAACTCGAGTCCTTCGTCTTTCTGACTGAACTATAACATGTTGCAAAAAGAGCTGTTAGTGTGAGAAAATTCATAAACAAAAAGTAAAATGTTTAGAAAGAGGGGTAAGAATGATTAATTGCCAGCAAAGCATGACTACATCTACCAGAGAAAGATTACTATCAACAAAGTGATGAGAGAAAAAAAAACTGAGATCTTGGAAAAGTGAAAGAATGGGTTTAAAAAGAAATAGGACAGCCAGCAATTTCTAGCACCCTGAAAAAACTAAACCACTTCTGAGGTGGTGAAATGTCTTTTAAAGTATTGCTATTATTACCCTTGTTCTTCTTTTTCTGTGTGATACACTAAGCTCAAGACACATTGCACCATTTGCTGTGTTGTACTTTTGTGTCTCCTTATGGTTCGGGAACAAATGTAGGGCTCCTCAGAGCTTTTATTATTTATATGTTTTTAATATTTCTGTGGATGTAGATGTATTACAAATACAGGCCAACCTGTGGTGAAATGATTCTGCAATCGAGTTTCCAGTGCAGCCCCTGAATACCACATTGAAAGGACTTTTGTGGTTCTTACCTCACATGCCCACACAATCGTCGTCTACAATCACTGAAGACCAGTCAAGTGAGATTGCCTGTTTCACCTGGTCATTTTGGTGGGTTTTGTCGCATCTGTGGTCATGGTGCTGCTGAATTCTTGGTGAAGTTTTTTCACACTCTAATGCCTGTTGGAAATCTTACAGTATCTCTGTTTCTCCACATTGGTGTGCTTTGAGGAATGTCCTCTTGGTTGATAGTGTCTGTGCACAATATATAACCAACATGCTGATTACAGTGTCATTTAACAGGTTCTTTTTCTTAGAGGAAAGCAAAGAGATGCTTCATTGAGTTGCTGAAATACTTGCAAAGTGCAGCTGTGTGTTTGCAGTTTTTGGCAGTAGCATTTGCTGCTGTAGACATCTTTTAGTTCAAGCTGTGAAACTCAAACATGACAAAACACATAAATGTCACACAGAAATTGATGACTACATGCGGCTACACTACTACTGTGGCTATGTAAACCTAAATGAAAGCAATAAAATGTATATGTGTGCTGTTTTTATGTACAGTACATATGTTGATGTGCACTTGGGTATATTACATTATATCTTGGTGTAATTTGTCTTCAAATGGCACATAAGCACCAAGTTAATGTGTGCTTAAAAAGAGATACAGTTAATAGTACATATAAATGTGCTGTACTTTTTAATCTCCTTCACTTATCACTAAGTATTCTGACTAACTATCAAGGACAGTTGATGTACACTTAGTGCACTTTGATATTTCCTAAAAAAAAAAAAAAACAATGGTATTATTTGCCCATTGCAATAACTTTGTGTTTGTCTTCTACACTGCAAACAATAGGTTTGATATCAACCGTATGTTTTCAGTGTCAGATTCTCTGCCTCTCTTACAGCTACATTTTTTTTCCTTTCTGTTATATTGATTGACACCTCAGCATCCATTTGTTGTCAGATATACTTGCTGCATCCTATGTGAGTAACTCCTCCCTCACAGGGGAAATCATTCGCAAGTGTTCACATGTTTGCACAGAAAAGAACAAACAGAGGTACAATCTGCTGACTTCAGCTGAACACATTGTGTTTTTTCTCCTTTGTGTGTATGTACGTTCACATGATCACATATCCACAGCCAGCAGCAGGACATGGTGAAGGGCATGTTGACAGTTTCAAGCAAGGAGAAAGACGGGTTTCTTAGGTGGTGGAACAGCATTTATGAAGTGTGATCTCCTGAGTGAATCCAGGCCTCAGTAAAGATGTTAATCCTGGTTATGTTGAACTAGCAAAGACAGACTGATTCACATTGCCTCATGTCTTTTGTTGAAGATTGCACCTTAACACATGTCAAAGACTGCTGGCATGTATAAACATGTTGCACATATGAGCTAGTCAGCTGTCTTCCCAGGCAAGAAAAACAGGGTGGAAAGACAGAAATCCACAAAACCAACCATGTTCATTCCAATGTAATTCTGATTCCAACTCTGTTCTATTCTAAAGATAAAAATTGAGAGTATGTTTGAGAAAACCTGATTCTGTTTTGCTTTGTTGTGCTTTTCTTTGCACTGGTGTTTTCAGTCCAAGATCTTAAGCTTGCTGAAGAAGATAAGAAAAGGTGATAAATGTAATCACTGTGAAAACAGTGATTCACTTGAAAGAACAGCCAATCAGACTGCTCCGTCTTACCAGCGCTTGCTTTATCGGCTCAGTGGCTGCTGATAAGTGTTGACCAGAGTGGTGCTGGACACACTGTATAGAATAAGGACAATAGCTTTGGTGTATCTGAACTCAAAATGTCTCATGAGCCTCAGTTGTATATTCATGATTAAACCTTTTATATCAGCTTTGACTCTGCATAGGCAGTGGAGTTTGTTTACATGTGTGCTTTGGATAAAATGTGTGTTTTGCATGATTTAGAGGTCTGTAAAGTACAAAGTAGAATAAAATGTACACATCTAAGCTGTGCATGGGGCTCAGTAGTGAGGGTTTTATGAAGGCAATGAATTAAAGGCTGACAATGAAGTTATTATTTGATTGTTCAAATTCTGAGTCTGGAAATCCACACACTGGGAATCTTTCTGAATGACCTTCTAATGACTTCCTGACACCACAGTAGTTGTGCTCTTTGTCCACAGTCTCTCAGCTATATTTCACCACCAGGGGGCAAAGTTTAATATTTTGTGTCACTGTGTAACACATACTGTGCCAATTACAATATTAGTTTAAAAAACTCAAACATCAAACATAATATTTGCAAAAGCAGTGACAAATCTGTGTTTTCTTTATAGATTTCTGCTCTCTTGACAGTTCGCCATGTTCTGTCTGAGGCTCATGCACTTTAAAATCAGATATTTATGCATTGCACATAGATTTTTTTATATCAGTAACACAAATTGCATTTACTTGTATAACAACAAATATATTTACAGGCTGTTGAAAGTCATTAGAACAGTTTGCAAGCTGAAGAAAATATAGTTGCTGTTGCATTAGGTGTCAGATCTCTCTTGAAAGGGGCCTATAATTAAAGTGAGAGGGACTTTGAACTGGCTAAATAAAGAAAAAGAAAAGGTGAAATGATCTCATAATTCATATGTGGGCTCTGGGACAGAAGGAGTCAGAGGCAATAAAAATCAATATCAAGGCTCAAAACAAATAACCTGGCCCATCAATCATTCAAAAAAAAAAATCTCTAAATGTTTTTCTTTCTTTTTTCTTTTTTTTTCTGTTTTAAAGCAGAAAGTCTTCCTGACTTTTTCCTGTTTATTCCAGCCCATCTCCCTCCTCCATACATCCATCCATCCATTCATCCGCCGCTCGCAGGTGTGGTACCGATGACAACGCGGAAGTGTGTTTGGCAGCAGCGCAGAGAGCCGCTGGAGTCAACTGTCCCCGGTCAGACACGATGTCCGGCAACGACGACATCCGATACTGTCACAAATTCTCCTACGTTTTCCTCAAATACCTCCTGCTCCTCTATGCGATCGTGTTCTGGGTGAGTACCGACATGGAGAGAAGTGCGATGCGCCTTGTTTACGCAGATATGCCGCCTGAACGGAGTGGAGAGTGTGTTCCCACTGGGGCTGGAGTTGTGTGTACGCGTATGTGTGTGAGTATGGGTCAGGTTCAGAGAACAAGTGTGAACAGATATTATTGTGACTCTATGTTTCTAATAATAGTTGGAGATCTGCAGCTGTGAACTGACAGGTGTTGTACCTGTGGAGCTGTGATCTGTAAACGTCTGTGAGCTCCGGTGAGGCCACACCTTCCTCTGCACCTTCACCCCATACCTGCCTGATAAGCAGCAAGTAAACACAAGGCAGGAAAAGAAAGAGAAACGGCACATGCGGGCTGTTTTGTCTGGGAGATTCCACACACTTGGAGCAGCAGCTTTGCTGTGTCCCGCTGTGGCCAGACTGACTGCACCACAACATGAGTCATGTGTTGATCAGCACATGACAGATGTTCAGAAATGATGTGGTGGCAGTAAATCGCTCCAAATGACAGAGCTGCTCTGGTAGTGGTTCATGCCTTTCATTGACAATATTCAATCTGTGTGGTAGCATAAAATTTGATAGTCTGCAAGCACACTGAAAACATTTTCAGAAATTATTTCTTGTGTGGATGTAGGGCATCTCAGACTGAGTGTCTTCTGTCTCTTCATGTCATACCAGACTGAGATCAGGGATCTGTGAGGATCAGACCGTCTGTTGCAGGACTCCTTGTTCATTTTGTCACTAAGGATATTTTTTATGGTTGTGTGAGCTTGTTGGTTTACGTATTCAAATACTGAAATATATTCATATACTCACATATGATAAGTTCTTACACAACTTTGTTTTTGAGCTTTTTGGTCCATTGCTATGTGGAGGTACAATTCATTGTAGAAATATGGAGACGGCTCACATAACCAGGCTGTTACCACGTTTTGCCCATGATTCTGTAAAGTGATACATTGTAGTACAGTCTATTATACGCTGATCAGCCATAACATTAAACCCACTGACAGGTGAAGTGAATAACACTGATCATTTATGTGTCTGTTTGTTACAATGCAATGATCTGCTGGGATTTCTTGGTCCCAGACATCCACCTGGATATTATTTTGACGTGTTGCACTGACCTAAAGGCACTTTCTGACAGCAGCAGTCTCCCTCCTGAAGGACAATTCCTCTGCCACACCACAAAAGCTCTCTAGGAACACGGCAAAAGGCCTAAGGTGTTGATCTTCCATCCATCCACCCATCCATCCATCCATCCATCCATCCATCCATATTCCTCTTCTTATCCAGTGGTGGCGGCAGACTAAGCAAGTCATTCCAGGTGTCCCACTCCACAGCAACATTTTTCAATTTCTCATGGGAAATCTCTTGGTGTTCCCTGGCCAGATGAGATATGCAATTCCTCCATCGAGTTCAGGATCTGCTCCAGGCTCTCCTCTTAGTTGGATGAGGCTGGTAGACCACCAAAGGAGGCATGCTTATCAGATGTCCTAATCACCTCAGCTGGCTCCTTGTGAGTAAGGTGCGGTAACTACTCTCCTGTTGGCTATCCGAGCTCCTCACCCTAGCTCTACGCCACCCTACAGAGGAAACTTGTCTGACTGTATCCGCCATGTCATTGTTTCTGTCACCACCCAGAGCTCCTGATCATTCCAGCACCGCTCCCTCTTCACCACGGCCGTCCGTTACAGCACTGGCATCTCTGCTGACTGCACCAATCAAGTCTGTCCATATCAAGTTCCATTTTTCCATCATTTGTGAACAAGATCCTAAGATACTTAGACTTGTTTGCTACTCCAGATTTCCTAGTCTAATTGAGCGTCTATGGAATGCTCCAGGATAAGCCCGATCCACAAAGACCCCACCACGAAACCCACAGGACCCGAAGAATCCACTGTCAGCGTCCTAATGCCAGACACACAGTACACCCACAGAGGTTCTGAGTTCATTCTCCGGTAATTCAGATCAGTGTTGGTGGCAGGAAGAGGACTGACACACTATTAGGCAGGTGCTTTTAACGTGGTGACTGATCGGTGTATATTTTGGGTCATTGTCAAAATGACGCCTCCTTGATGGTATTATTTGATTAATAAAAATATAATTTTATCAAGGTGCTAAAATGTGTGAACAGTTATTTACTTCAGTCATTTGATAGTCATCTCAACCACAGCAGAAATGTTTGATGACAGTGTTAAAACAAGCTTTCTTAATTAAACAAAGAAGTACTACTGAAACTATCCATCACTGTCGTTTAGATAGTGACAGCAGGACTCTGTCATATGTGTAAAATGATAACAATGCACGATTAAAGTGCTGCTACTTTGTCAGCAGGTAGAATACAATGGAGGTGATATTTGTTAGCTATGCCCTAATTAACTAAAAGTCTGGCTTTATCGTTACTGTCATGAGTGTTTTTCTGCAGAATTGCGTATCTTTGGTATTTTGCTTTGTGTTATGTCCATGGTGAGCCTCTCTAGGTTTGCTATCACACTTTTTACAAGGCTGCCACGACTCAGAAAGAGCCACACATTCTTATATTTGTAATTATCACTTGATTCTGCTGCTCCCTCAGCTTTTTAGAGCTTTATAGTGAGTTTCAGCTAGTTGTTTAGCTGTCCGGCCTCTGACTGTGATGTTTTGGCTCACTCTCACAGCTCCCCCAGCATCGCATTTGGCTTGTTTGCAGTGAAAACCTACTGTAAACTGAACTGCTCCACAACAATTTGTAGACAGACACAGTTATTAGTCCTCCTAGTGACTCCCTGGTTAACATGTGAAGCATTTAGCAGCTGAAGAGCTGAATATGTCAGTGTTGTGTTCTCGGCTTGTTTTATCTCCAAGTGGCCAATAAAACTGGTTCTGGCATTTACAACAGTGAGGTCAAGGAAAGTGAAGTGTCCTCTGAAGAGCACACTGTCTAAATTACTTTCTTGTTACGTGAATTAGTAAATGAGCATCAAAAACATTAGCTTACAGCAGTGGCAGCTTTATATCACACACTTATTTGACTGGCTTTATTACATGTTCAGCTGTAAAGGAACATTGCCTGACTCTTTGTTGAAATAAAGTGATTTATTGATAAGAATTTGTGCTCGCTAATTTCATCTAAGAACAATCAAGATGTTCTTTAATGGCTGATGACGTTATTTGCATCAATTTATTTTTTTAAGGCAATAATTCAAAGTCTTGTAATTTGACTCCTGGAGATGACAGTAGATGTGATGTGTGATATTCTGATGGCTTACAATACGTCTGTTTGCTTTTAATGAAGATTTTCTGTATCATAGCCTAACCTTGCAGCTGCTCCCTCTCATAGACAAACAGATTGTAAATTTGCAAAGACAGATGGCTGATTGACACAACGCTTAGTTCACTAAGAAAATCACTTATTACTGACAGACATTTCTGAAGGTTTATTCATGGTGAGAAAGCAGCAGAGAGCGGAACGGCGAGGCAGACGCTGTAATTGGTTTATTATGGAGAATGAATGCTGCCTTGATAGGGGAGGTGAAACAGATCAACAAGTTATATTTACTTTGCTCCCACAGCTTTTTTATTCAGTCATGTTAAAAATGACAATTTCACTGCCAGCTGTGAAGAATGTGGTTAATCTCTAGAATAATGAGCATTTATATAATTACATCCACCAGGAAACACAGACGTAATCAACATCAACACTGATTCTGACATCATTCTTCAGGAAACAGATGTATGGGAGTCTGTTCAACTTATTTTGAAGTTTGTACACGTTGCTCTCAGTAGTCAGTTTCAGCAGTTCTTGTAATTAGTGATGGAAAGAAGAAATATGAATCTAATGCTCACAGCATTGTGGAGCAGCATCAGTACTCTGGTAGGGATTCACTGGAAAGTTTGTGATGCTCAAACAAGTTTTCATTCATTTACTTTCTCATCTGTCAGTTGATATTTTAAACTACCTTAAAAAAAACAAGAAGTTTAGTTGGTTTTTGCTGTCTTTGACCTTTAGGTGCTCATTCTTTTCGACATATACCATGACCCACCTTTCACCCTCATACTGTGTCGTGCAGGACAGGATGTACTTGTGCTCTATATCAGCTGCTGAGGGTCTAAACAGCCGAGCGAAACAGTTTACGGTGGAGGAACAACGTACAGGAGATGATGAGTAATTTCCTGCTTACTCTGGAAAAATCATTTAAGTCTTCCCACCACAATAGCTTGATTCCATCTAGCTTTTGTTTACTATATATTCAAATGTATTACACTTAACAAAGACCCAAAGCTAAAGCAAAGCAGTTTCGGGGTGAGAGAATGTCTCAGGTTGTGTTTAGCAGCCTTTGAAAGTCATTTCTGGTTCTAATTCTTCTTCCAGAACAGTGTGAAGTGACATAATGCAAACAGTGTGTTTTAAAAGGGCAGAGGAAATTCTGGGGACGTGAATGAAGCTTTGTGAAAGGATTTGTCAGTGGTTGTGAGTGCCATGTGTGTCATAACTTGTTTATTCCTGTCAGTAGAGTCTCAGAATAATGAAAAAGCTGCTGGAGGTGTTTTTTAACAGTAGCCTTCCCACTGTTCTCTTAGCTCTGAGCTCTCTGTGGGTTGATTTCTTTTCAGTCTGCTGAATGAGATTATCCGCTTCTCTTAACCTTTGTTTACCCAGGAAAGTTTGATTGAGCTCACTTCATAGTGGCTCATAGTGACACACAATAAAACACTTCCTCGTTAGAAATTTCTACTTAAATCACATCTTTGACTTCTGACCGTTGAGCAGCTGTAATTGCAGTATAACTTGGGACTGTAGAAATCATTGCATATTTAGCTATTCCTAGTTGGTCAGGGGTTCATCCTACAGCAAGAAATGACCCAAAACATAAGTCCAAGCTTTGCCAGAACTACCTTAGGAAAAAGAACAAGCAGTACACTGTATGCTTTTAAAGCAGTGAGTCAAGCACAGTAATAGCATAACAGGTTATATAATATAACTTAACCTTGGCCTGATGCCCTGATAATATCACTAAGTCATCTGCAGCTAAGTGCATGTGGATAAACACAGCACTGCCTGTGTTAGTATATTTTCCAAACAAAGCATTTTTGTTAAAATTTGATTGCACTGATAGAATGATTCCAAAACTAACAAGACACTTTGTAAAGATTATCACTCATTAATGCTGACATGCCATTGGCAGGAGTTTAGAGTTACTCTGTTTAAAATGCTCCAAGTGTCCTCTCACCTCTTGGCTGAGTGGAAGTGAGGTTGTGTTGGGTGGGACAACCAGGCAGCAGCAGGACACCATCACAGACCTTAAGCAGGGACATGTAAGGAAAAGACATCATGGTGGATTATTGTGAACAGTACTGGACATTCAGGACTCAGAACTAATGATGTATAAGACCTTCTTTCTTTCTTCTTCTCTCTCTGACTTGTCCATCTTACAGTATACAGCAGAAGCGTGTACACCCCCGTGCAATATTAACACTTCATAGTCCCACCTTTATTTCTGATGGCATGCTCAGTTCTCATCAGCATGGAGATTAAAAAAAAAGATTCTGCATAGATTTTTTTTTCAGAGACATTTTTTTCAGCTGTTTTTTTTTTTTTTTTTTGCTGGAGGGGGTGTGCTGCTTTTAAATACCTAAAATGTGTGCTATTAGATTCAAGTAAGGCAACATTCAGGTCATAGTTGTCACTTTTTTCTTCTTTAGAAACTCTTGTGTGATTTTGACAGTGTACTTTGGATTGGTGTCATGTTGGAATATTCCTTTTCTGACAAGCTTCTGCAGACTGGGAGGCATCTTGCCAACCAGTATTTTGATACATCCACAGGTATGATGTGATCTACCTTCATCCTTCACTGTCAGGACTATGCATTCATCGTCGCCCTCCTTTTCAGGTTCACACCAAACATGCTGGAACACGTCTGAGCTGAACAAATTCCCCTCGATCTCATCTGACCAAAGAATGTGCTCCCAAAATTAATCAGACTTTTTTTTTTATTATGTTCTCCAACAAATTGTATTTTTGCAGTTTTGTGCCTTGGGGTGAAGTTTTTACTGTTGGATGCCTCCCATAGAACTCGACAATATGCAGTGTCTTTCTCGTTGACTGAATTGTTGTAGAAACTCTGATTTTCATTGATAATTCCTCTGCCAAGTCATAAGCCCTTACCTCTTTTGTTTTTTAAAGCTAAATTGTGCAAGTACTGGACTGTTTGTGGTATCTTTGTAGGAATACGGCTATCGTCACTCTGATTAGTGGTACTATAGCTGGTACTCTTGCTTGTTCTATGCTTTCTGATTACTGCTGCGCTGTTTCCCCTGTTTTTAGTCAGTCACTGGTCTCACAAGTCTCACAATCAGATTTATCAGTTTCTCTAGCAGTTCTTGCTTCATGATGCAGACATGCAGATGGACACAGCCCATAGGTCCAAAACTGAGAAAGTCCAGGTGTTCACAACTCATTGTATACATGTTCATGCAGTAAGCCTAATTGAAATCCCACCTAGTCTTGTTTCAGTTATCACAGTTATCAGTTATCCATTATCACAGTCACTTTCTACTCCAGGGCTTATATTTTCAATTTGATCTTTACAAAGTAGTTGTTTTTGATGCATCAGAGGAAATACTCTAACTGTCAAATTAGAAGCAGTTACAAATTTGACTCATTTGACATTTAAATGATGTTGCACAGGGGTGGCTGTACTCACTTCTGCTGACTGACAGGTTGTGGGAGGCAAATCGCAATTAGCAGCAAAAAAGTCAAAGAAAGAGGTCTATGCAGTAGCGATTTGCAGAGAGTGTTTGTGTGTGTGTGTGTGTGTGTGTGTTTTTGCACGTGTAGTCATCCTTGACTCAGAGGAAATTATAGATTGAACTGAAAATGTTGAGTCACTATTTTAACTATTTTTCTGTGGAATTACTGTTAGTTTTAACAACTAAATTGTTCTTTACTGTTTAACACACAACTTCTGTCTCCTGTTCTATCATTTACTAACCTCATACTCACCGTAATTGTTTTGATTTTGAATTATAGCTCTTCCTTTCATGTAAATTAGCAAATGATAACATGCCAACACACTAAACCAATCAGGTAAACATAAAATCCATTGAACGTCTACATATTAGCGTTGTGCTGACAGCTACAGCCTCCCAGAGCTGCTAACATCGATGTAGGCTTTTAGTCTTACTGTGTGCATCATTACAGATATGCGCTATCTTTACCTCGTAATTAAGTGCGGTAAATTATCAAAAGGTGGCAAAACTGTCAACATATGTACAAGTTGTCAGGCTTCTCATGTTTGTTGCCCAGTTGGCTGAATTTGTATCGATGGCACCATGTTTCCAGATCTCAACAATTCCTCTGTTGACTACAGCAGTATCATAACTGTTAGAAGTGTTGTCCAGAGCAACAAAAAATAAAATTTGTGTTGTGATGAAGTATAGTTGTCCTTCAAAATATGTGTCTTTTTCAGTTTTTTTCATTTGCAAATAGCTTTCTTCCAGTGCATAATATAAATATATTTTGATTGACAGCTTCCGTGTACATGTGTGACCGATTATTGCATGAAGTCACACTCATCTGACTCAAACGTGATACAAAAAAATATTAAATAACAGAGGTCTCTATAAATGGATGATTGGTGTTTGGCCAGTTACTACTTCAGCTGCCTGATCACATTACATGCCTACATTTGCCGTGTGCTATTTGACTGTAATTGAATCTGTGTAAGTGGCCTTTTTAATTTTAGATTTGACTGCAGCTCATAGTTGGGATGGACGTAGTTATTTAAATTTCTTCTTGTGTTTTCATTTTCTATTTTCATGTTGATATGCATTGGCGGGGAGCAGGAAAAATGTGTTGCAAACTCTACTGGGATTTTTGTTTGCGCTGGGTAACATTTCAGCCCTCAAGCCTCACCCACAAACAGCAGTGTGTGGTGTTTTTCTCTGTTAAACTATTATTTCAGTGCAGACTTTGATCAGAAGAAAATGCCATGTACTATGTACAGTTCTATTGTTTAGTACCTGCAGCCGTGTTTTAGAGACATTACTGGGATGTCTGTGTGGAGTTTTGAATTATCATACGAAACACATTGTTTCCGAGGAAAATATTGTGATTTTAACTTTTTGTTTGTTTGTTTGTTTTCTACTGATGTTGATTTAAGCACATTTAAATTCCACCCACTTTCTGTCTACAGAGGCTACAGAAAAAATATATCTGAAATCCTCAGTAGAAAGAATCAAACATGTTTACATTGCTAAATAATGTTAGAGTTTTTTCTTCTTTACAGTTTCTGTAAACTGACCCGTTATGCTTCTTTTATTTACTGTTATTTTTGTAAACTCAATTCTACCAAGGCGTCTTTTACAAAAGTCCAACGTTGCAGCCATACAAACTCATAACATATTAAAATGCAAGACATACATATCAGCAGTTAAACAAAAATAGCTATTTTAACACAGTGACCTCTTAAGAAAAACAATCATATGCCCCACATTATTTATATTATTATTTACGATGCCCTTAATATGATTAGGAGATACAAATGTGTCTCATTTTACATCTTTCCGCAGATGATTTCATGCAAAAATTACAAAGGAGGAAAATAGCTTTACCCAAATCTGTCAAAGCCTGCCGTGCTTTAAAAGCAACCAATTAGAGAACCGTAATGTTCCTGCTGTGCACGTCAGGTTTGACAGGTGTGTTCTTATGTGTTAATAACTGCTGTCAGATACTAATTTGCTTTTGGTTCATTTGACCTTTTGAAGAAGTATTGCATTAACAATTGAAATTTCTAAGTGGAAGGACCTTAATGTTTTATGCAGATTGGATGGAGTGATTTGTTATTCAGTAGTGCTGCTGTCTGAACACCAGAAAAATGTGCCATTATAGGGCAATTTTACTGTAAATTTAAGTTGTTAAAAAATATCAGCTTTTGGAAAAGATGACGAAATAGTCTTAGAACTTTGTTTATCCCCTTTAATCGGAGGTCTGTTGACCTTTTCTCAGAACTCAGAAGTTGTCCTGGCATGTTTTGCCTCAAGAAAAGAACGTTTCTATTGGTTATGATACTGTGATAAGTGATTTTTGAAGTCTGGTATAGGTTTCTGATGGTGTGATGTTCCATCCTGCTCTCAAGGAATACCTAACTTTCAGTTACAGACCTTTTTAAGTTTCTACAGTCAACAATGGAAATAAAAGGCTTTGTGTTTGTAAAACTGTGACCTCAGTTTTACAGGTGATCTATCTAGCAAGTCTTGCATTATTTCATGATCTGCCCTTTTGCCACCCAGATCAGAAAAAGTCTGCAAAGATGCAATTAACATGCTGATGCCAAGAGGGAATATAGGGGTGACGTCTCGCCCCTTCCAGTGTGCTCTGTGGGACCTTATCTTGGAAAAAACATATTTAGTAGTCAGCAACATGAGACCAATTATCTTTTGATCTTGTTTAAATTATGCCAAATAATTCAATTTAAGAGCTACTTTTGCAAATCAAGAAAGTCACAGTTTGTCTTTAAACTGTTGAACTATAAAACTGTGAACATACTAAACGAGAAAGACCACAGACCTCAAAGTCAATTAAGTAAAAGCATCCTAACTTTGTCTCTCCAAAACTATCCTGAGCTGTTGAACATTTTGGTAGATAGATAGATTTGCACATAGCTGAAGCTCGAAACATGGCCAGACGTGTAACGATTTTCACATTCTTCTAAAACTTGTTCTCTCATTTTGGAGGAAGGAAGTGAAATATACCAAACAGCTGTGTTGGTGCTGGTGATGTCTTTTGTATGAGATAAGAGATGTAGTTCAGTGAGCATTTTCACACAAAAAATGATTACAGTACTTTATTTTTGCAAGCTGCAAATACTTTCTTGGCTCAAACATCTCATGTAAAATTCAACGGCAAAATTCAGAGTAGATCAAAACATTTATTTGACTCTTATCATTGTCTAAATATTCTTCCGAAGATAAGGTCCAATGGGACACACCTGATGAGCAGGACTCCACCTTTCTTTAATTTTCACCATGCAGCATCCCAGTTTAACATCTTTGTATGCAAATTAGCATTAAGCATAAAATATAGCTGAGGCAACTGTTTAATATGTAATTAAAATTGCCATGTTATTGTAATTTATCCTGAAGACAGCATGAATCATAAATAAAACTCATTCAGCGCTAGACTTAGTCGACTAACATTTCTGTCCTTGGAGCCACACATGATTACACCATATTTAGTTTGAATGGGAATCTGACAACCTCATTGTGTATCCTATATATATTTATGTAAGTACATTTGTCTCTTTCACTGTTGTGTTTGAAACCCGAGGGCTCCATCACTCTCCTTTGCTTCCACCTCTTTGGCTGAGTGGTGGCTATTTGAGTAACGTATAATTAAGGAAAATATGAGGCTTGACTGTTTTATTTCTGTGTCGTATTTCAAGCTGTGGAAATTGCATGAATTGAGACACCTGTCGGTTTTCCATCATGGTCAAGATGATGATTGTTCTGTCCTAATTGCTTTTGCTTTGTGTTTCCAGTTAATAGGTGGGTTTATCCTGGCCATTGGCATCTATGCTGAAGTGGAGAGACAACGTTTCAAGACGCTGGAGGGAGTGTTTTTGGCTCCAGCTATAATCCTGATCCTCCTGGGAATCGTCATGTTCGTTGTTTCATTCATCGGAGTCTTGGCTTCACTGAGGGATAATCTGACTCTGTTGAAAGTGGTGAGTGGTGCATTGACACCTAAGTAACTATCTTTAGCAACAAAGTGGTCTCATTAATGCTCAGCCTCTACATTTATTATATATTTATGTGCAGATATACACTACCGGTCAAAAGTTAGAACACCCCAATTTTTCCAGTTTTTTATTAGAAGTTATGCATGTTGATGTCTCATTGTACTCTGAAATGAAAGCATAGAACAAATAACCAAATGAAGTAAAAAAAAAAAAAAATCCCTTTAAAAACCAAAATCTTTTCTAAATTTTTGACTCATCAAAGTGGCCACCTTTGGCAGATATAACAGCTGAAACACACTCGTGGTATTCTTTCCATAATGGAATCAACTATTCTTGCAGCGGTGAGAACCCTGATTTCGTTGTATCTAAGCTGCCAGCACTTAACTAAATAAAATATCACAAGTACAAATATTGAAATTTGAATAGTAAAATGGCTCTTGTCTGCTGTGTCACAGTTCATGTACACCCTGACGATGTGTCTGATCCTGGAGCTGCTGGGAGGAGTCTTAGCACTGGCGTTTCACAACCAGGTGAGCCAAACAACGCGCTAATTAATAAGAGTTAAAGGATAAGATCAGATGAAATAAAACTTTATTAATTCTGACATAAATTCTCGTGCCAGATTTTGTTCAGACAACTAAATTAAATTACACGACAATGAATGCAATAGAACAGCAATAAGATATAGGTATGTTACATTACTGAAAATAAGACAAGTAAGCTAAAATAAGACTAGAATAGAAGAGTAAGAAATAAGATTGGCCAAGATTCTCAAATATAAATGGATAATATGTGAAAAATTGACATGTTACACATGAAAACTGAAATATTGCACATGAAACCTGACAGTGAGAAGCCTCTGCCTCAGCAGATGGTCAATGAGGAAATGTGAGAATGGAACTTTATAATATTTATGATGTTTAGTTTGATTCCTTATTCTCTGTATGCTGTAAATTTACAAGATAGCATGAATGATGCTGCTGTTGTGAAATAATCAACCGTGACCAACTACACGACTGGAGAATTACTCTGTTCAAAGATTATTATTTGTATTAGTTTGCACTGCTTTTCCGATCTGTTGCTGTATTACTATATGCATCTACTCTTCTAATATACTTCTATTTTTAATTTTTCTTATTGTTTTCCTATGTCTGTCTTCAATTTTTAAAGTATTTTTCCTCCCTGCACTAAAATCCAGTAATGTTCTTTTATGTATTAGCCACAGCACAATCTGCTGTTTGTGTGTGACCAAAACTAGTGAGGCAGCTTCTTCCAAAATCATGAAAAATAAAAAAATGATGATAAGGAAGAGGCTTTGTATGACATTCACACTAAGTACCGTATTTATTTGATGTGCCTAGACTGGAATGTGTTCCTAATTTAATATTTGGAAATTGCTGACATGCTGGACGTTTTCACTGATGCACTGCAGGTGGTTAATTAAAAATGCCGTGTTTCTCTAACGTAGAGGCAGCCAGCCCAGGGGTCCAGACCACCTTTTAATGAATCCTGATTAGACAGTGTGATTAGAATGTTCAATTTGCTGTGCTTTTGTATATTCCAATGAGCCTGACTGCTGTATAAATGCTTTTAGTAAAAATCCAACTGTTGCTGCTGCTGTTTCACATTAAAAGGTTTTTCAGGGTGAACCATTAGCTGCCTTTTTTTGTGACAAAAACCAACAGAAAGTTAAGTCATTGTTGGTAAAAGCCATTAAGAGATTTTTCTTTCCCGCAGGAGGCAATTTCAGTTTAGGTGAACCTCCAATAAATTTTTTAAAGTAAATAACATCTTTAGCCTTACTGAAATTATTGGAAACCCACAGAAATCAACAGGAACTCAGTGTCGCTATTATCTTGACACTTTCTCCTCTATTAATGTAACTCTAAATTTAAGGGAATTAATAGTGAACTGTACTCCAGCAGTGTCATGTTTATTTCATGCTATTCAAATCATTACTGGTGAAAAGAGGTTGGTCTGCAGCTACAACCAATAGAAGAAACGGCAGTTTTCACAGTTTCCAAAATCGGACAAGGCTTGTCAGGTTAGGAGCTTGTCAGCAGCATGTTTGTTGCTTTTATTTATTATTCACGTTGTGCATAGAGAATTAATCTCTCAGGTCGGACTGTCAAGGCAGAGTCCTACTGTTACATCCTGAGGTGTCCGAAGGAGAACATTCAGAACAAACCACCTGAACTGTGGTAAGATGCCATGCGAGTGTTCCAATGCTCTTAGTGTCTAGTCATAGTGCAACGATTACACACAGGCTTTTTAGTCACAGCTACGTGGCTCTCTGTGACTTTTTCCTGCTCTCCAAAATACAAACAAATCGAAGGGTTGTTGTTTTGACATGGTTGAAGAGATTCGGGGCTCAGAGCAGATGGTTGTTGACAGTCAAAGGATGGTCATTACAGCTCACACATGTTGCAGTGGGCTCCCTGCAGTCCCTGAAGTATCTGATCAGCCCTCATACTTCAGTCACATCTTGAGTGCTTTATTGCAGAGCTTTTGTGCTTGTGTACAGAGGCAAAAATCCAAAGAAATTGTGTCATTCTAAAAATTTAGAAAAAAAAACATGTTGCAATTGATTGCTATTAAACTGGCAGAATGACATGACGACATGAGGGGGATTTCATTTATTTGACTGGTAGAAGATTATGTGATCATGTTTCATGATTATAAAGCAAAATTGGTGTGACACTGACAGTCGTATGCTAATATATTCAATTCATTAGTTTCCTTCATTGAAAGCTCTCTCATTCATGGATATCTGCATGTGTCTCTCTGGGGGAGAATCTTGAGTTTCAGGCTAAATACATGACTGAGATCATGTGTTTTACATGATCTATTTTATTGTTTGTGTCTGTCAACAGAATATCTAAACTATTAACATAATGACTCTACATGTCAGTGTGGTAGTAGCAGATTTGTTTTAAATACAATAAAGAGCCAGCTCCTCATATGTCACTCCTTTATTTCACTGATGTATCATTTACATTGAGATTAAAATTAAAGAGCAATGCACAAGAAATGTGCTCACTTTGATAGGATTTCTGTTTCTTGTCTCCATAAGTAGACTTTTATAAGGATGGATTTTTGCATGTCATTTCCAAGATTACATTATTTAAGGTGATAATGACATGTGAGCTTTATAATAAGTTCTTTAATAATATCCCAGTTTCTTGTGTCTCAAAGGAAAGTCTCAGTTGACTAACTCAGTTTCTGTAAGTGACTATATTGTACTGTAGTTCAGTTGTGGCTGCCTTGTCCCTATAGATCCATTGTGAAGTTCTCATATGTTCAAGAGAGGTAGAAAGAAAAGAAATGAAAATCCAATCCAATCTTTTATTCTCTGCAGGACCCATGGTTGAGAACACTGTCACTTCATAATAGAAGTGGTCAAAAGAGAGGTATGACAAGCTGTGAGAAGCCTAAATAGGGTAAAAAATCCAGTGCTTTGTTGTCCCTCATCTTAAATGAACTATAAATAAGATGAATATATCAGAAACAAAGAGTGGAGTGGAGAAATTAGTGAAATCAATGTAGTGTTCCCTAAATTAAAACATTCAATTCAAAACCTCTCAATGACTGTTCTCCAAGTTACAAATGTTTATTCTCAGTCTCTGGACAGACTGATACATTAAACTAATGTGACCCTGCTGCACCAGATTGTGACTGACAGATGTGAGCTGTCAGACTGCCACATTTTCATATTCCAGTTCACTGGATCAGTCACCTTGACTAATCAGAGCATTTCCTCTCCACAGCTGCCCGTTTGACACACTGATTGTGGACCAGCTGTGTCTTGGAGACTGCACCAATGTGGTAACTTGACCTTATTCACCCCACTGACATACACTAACTGTTTACATTTCTCCATTACAGACTGTGGAATTGCTGAACAAGAACATCCGAAGGGGCATTGTGAACTACTATGATGACCTGGATTTCAAAAACATCATGGACTTTGTTCAGAAGAAGGTAAAGTTGTGTCACATGTTTTTTTATTTACTTGATAAGGGATGCGCCAGTGAGCTAATCGCAAGAATGGAAAAAGTGAATTAGCTTGTCAAATATGTAATAATGCAGTGTAGTGCAGCCAGCCAGCCTGTTTCTCATCACAAGGCTTAGTCAGGGTTCGTTGGAAGACGCTGCACCACTAGTGAACTTGGCTGCTCACCAGCATGTTGTGTCCAAAATGATCAGAGAGGTGTTGAGTGCCCTGCTCTCAGAGTACATCACGCTGCCACAGACAAAGCCTGAAGCTGATGGTCCTTTTTTCCAGCTTTTAACAAGCACACGGGAATGCAGCAGCCAGGGTCAGCATACTGATCACACACTGACACTAAGACGCAAACATCAAACTCTACTGATTTGCACATCAGCAGCGAAGACAAATGTTTCTTTAGTCAGTGTGCTACAGGCAGTATGTCATTAAGCAATGAGTACCTTGGCCATCGATGTGTGTAAAGACGGATAAACTCTCTGTGACCTCACTCATAGGTTTCAGGAAGCGGTTTTGAAGCTCACACACCTAATCATGTAATGATTTTTCTTTATTTTCATGGCTATTTACATTGTAGATTCTCACTGGAGGCATCAAAACTATGAGTGAACACATGGAATTATATAGTAAACAAAAAAGGTGAAATACGTCGAAACATGTTTTATATTTTAGATTCTTCAGAATTTAGTCACCCTTTGCTTTGATTACTTCTTTGCACACTCTTGGCATTCGTTCATGGTAAATCAGCTGTAGAGACCTTAGCTGTTTTTTCTGCCAGGCTGTAACTGTGTTTGTTTAGCTGTAAAATTGGACATTTTAAGGGGGGATTGACTCACTTATTGAGTTGTCCCCAAGTGGTCATTGATGGAACTGCAGTTTTGCACTTGAGTGTTGGCTTTATTTTTCACCCTCTGAAGTTGCAGCTTAAGCATGACCAACACTTATACCACTGGAGAATGATTAATATGACATTTATGTCTGTTCTGTCTTAAATATTAGTTGTTGCTTGAGGAAGAAAATTGCGTTTGTTCAGGATCTATCAAAACAATAACTTTGATTGATGGACCTAAGTTCTACACAGCAAACCTCCAGCGTGTTACATTGAAATACAGCACATCATGTTCTGACTGCAGATTTATCGTGTGGTATGCTGTGTGAAGATATTAACTCGTTAACAATATTGTTTCAGTGATGGCAGAAAGCCTTCTGGCTGAAGCTTGTAAAGCTTCTGTCATATTTTTCCTGTCATGGTGTAAAGCTTCTGGCTAGCTCAAGTGTCTTGCAGCAGGAAAGATTTAAGTGTTTTCCTTCAGGACTTGGACCAAACACCATCAGAAAAACTTAGCAGGGATTGAGATTGTGTCCATACATAAATAAAGTCTGTGGATTTATGGCCAGTGGCCTAAATTCAGCCATGCTTGTGTGCTCACGCTGAGTAAATAGTGGTACATTTTTTTCTGACAATCTTTTATAGGATTAAAAAAGAATCCCTTAGTTGTGTGGGGATTTGTGGTGTGTTTGTGTGAGCAGTCAAAGGAGGTTCCTGATGGAGTTTGTTTGTTGAGATAAACTGATCGTGGACTTCTACTCACAGTGATTTTTTTCTTTCTTTTTCTTGTATATGATAGATTCTTCCATCAGATTTTCATTTTAATGTGTTATGTTTATTGTAATCCCGTGTTCCCATTAAAACCCTAGACAGCCTGACACCCTGATTGTGGGAAACATTTCTAGTCCATAGAAGGTAATCACAAGTGATCCATTGATAAACTCATACCAAACAATTAAAGCTGTCAGTTGACTCATTTTCTGTGTACTTTGAAGGGATCAGATGAGCCTTTCTGGAAATTGCAAAGTGGTTGAGTGCAAGCTTGAAAGGAAATGTCTTGATGTTCTGTGTTTGTGCGTAGCTGCTTTTGTTTTGGATTTGGCTGTTTCTGCTTTTGATTCTTGATATTTATACAAGATTTTTCAGTGTGTGAATGAGAGTTGCTGCTGTCATGTGCAAAACAAAATTACAGGAGAATGAAGGCTTGAAAACACCTTCATAATTGACAGCATGAACAGTTACTATGGCTTTTTAATGATGTTAAACTATGTCTGAGTTCTACAATTTTTTATCATTTTCTGAGGCAGACAATCCAGCATTCACAGCCACTTCACATATTGATCAAACACTTAGTTGGAGAAAATAGGCAGCACTACTTTGTGAAAGTAAAAATTGTATGTACAGGGTTAAAGCTGAAACAGTTTGCTGTTTAATTTATTGCCAAAGAAAGACACTGCCATGATTCTGGTAACTGACTCATACTTTCGGTCAATTTCTGTCAACATTATCTGGTTTTAGCTTTTCATCTCTAGGGACTGTTTTGCTGGAAATTAGATTGAATATATTTGGAGTATGGACATGTATTTTTCTCAGTTTTAATCAAGATAATAGTCGTCTGACTAAAATGATAATGATCGTTGGCTACAACACTTAACTATTTAGCTTGAAGCATACTTTAACCCATGTTTCCAGCTTGTGACTTCCCTCCCAAAGTTCTGGTTTCTCCTGTCATCAAAAACATGCTAAATTAAGCGCCCTTGACAGAAGCGCGACTTCGAGATGGAGTCGGTCATCAGGCTTCACACTGCTGCTAATACTTAGAATTGGTTAAATGCAGAGCACAAATTTTCCTACGGGGTTCAATAGAGGATAACTTAACTCTTTAACAAGAGAAAATGAGAAAGATATAATTCTGGAGCACAACATCAATCCATGTATTAGTCGCAGGTCATATCATATCCTGTATTAAGTTAATTTCAAGCTGACCTTTCTATTCACTGCACCTCACTATTCTAATGGAGATGTGACATTTACTCCGTCAGCAAAGGCTACCTTCGCTTTCAATGTAGGCGAAGACAGGAAAGACCTTTATGCCTCACAATTACATTGAGTAATATGCAGAAAATGGAAATCATAATATTGACTGCTCTGGTATCATATTGCAAGAAGCTGCACTTTTTCAAGTGCGTCATTAGAGCAAATTGTAACAACTGCATGAACACCACACTGTTCAAATACTTCAGACCACTTGTTAATCACAATTTCTAGTCATAGCGATCAGTGTTCTCATAGCGTGTGTGTGTGTGTATGAGTTTGTGTGTGTGTGCCACAAAGTCTTGTAGGCTTACAAACAAAGTTATTCAGTTTTTTGGACAGACACTTACTTCATTTCTTCAGTGCTTTGCGGTTGTTTGACACAACAGTGATCATGAATATTTATAACTTCATTTTAGATTCAGCAGAAGAGGCGGTCGGTGGCATTTAGACACAGCGATTTTACATACACTCAGCACATTTTTTAAAGGGGCAGCATCTGAGTGCAAGAAAATATAATAAACAGCATGCAAAAAAAAAGTAGTAACAACAAACATAAAAACAAGCGCAACACACACTAGGAAACTTTACCCGCACACATGGATTCAAATTCACTATGTTTTTGTTAGTGCTATGTTCATTTGCTTTTGGGACATGGAAACAGTTTTAATAGATGACATTAGCAGACAGATTGTTCTTTTGAGAGCTGAAACTCAGCACATCTTCATCATATGTGATGAAGATCTTATTCTATTCTTTACAGCTTTTGCTGTTACAAAACCACTGATCATCTAAAGGTCTAGGTCACTTTTGTTTACAGTGTCTGTACAGTTGTGATGGAAATTGTAATGCTTCGTGATTAATTTTATTGTTGAAAAATGCATTGTTTTTAGTCAATCCAAAATGATACTGCAACCTTAAACCCGAATGTCGAACAAAGGAAAAGAAAGTTTAGTCTTTCTCAGAGGAATATAAAAGTTTGCACAATTAAAAGGCAGAAATATGAGACATTTTCCCCAACTCACTTTTTCATTTTCATTTTTTAGAATAGGAACAGCAAATAAGACGGAATGACAGATAACATTATTTGCCTTTCAGGAAATATTCAGTGACTCAAATAGCCCCACTTCATTTTAATAAATGTCATCCATCTATGGAGCCTGTCACTTCCTCGATCCATTCAAAATAAATTTTCACTGATGCAGCATCAAACCTTCCCAAGTGCTGCTCAAAGATTGTCTTCCCTTGCTGTTAATCTCATATTTGAGCCTACAAGCTCTCAACAGGAATAAATGTCAGGTGAGGGATGGAACACAGTCATTATTTGGTCATCTGTGAGGCTTTTGCTGGCGAGTAAACAAGTAGAGAACTTGAACATGTGTAATGAAGCATCCTCCTGTATAAAGATGATGATCTTCTTGAATTCTGCAGACCTCTTGCTGTGTCTTGGAGTGCTTCTTCGCTCACTCTTGATGCTTTACCTTGTGAATCTTATTTCCAGTGCATGAAATTTTACATCAGGTAATGACAAATAATTCACTAATAGAATCATACCCATTAATGCTGTCATTTGAATCATTTTGTGTGTCGTGGAAGATGCAGTTTGGTAAAGTGTAAGGTTGACCAAAGATGTCTTGTGAAAATTAGAATTTCAACCCAGGTCCTGATGTTGCTGTTTCATGCTGTTACAACCCCGGCTCAGGGGGGGGGAAAGCAACATAAACAGTTGTAGTTGGTAAAGATCAAATTATTAATTATTGAAAAGTTGGAACAAAAATGTGCAAGATATTATACAAATGAGGCAAAACTAAGGAAGAGGGCTGGTGGGTGCTGCTCAAATTAAAGAAAACAGCAAAACACAAGAAGAGTTCTCATAAGGAGAACTTAACACTACACTACACTACAATACAGTCGCTGTGGACAAAAGAAAAAATTAAACAAAAAGGCTCACTACCTAGGAACTGGCACAAAACAAAACTACATGGGAGTCAGCACCCCTAACCCTGGTGAAAACTAGACAAACGAAAACTACCTGTAATGAAATGAAATGTTGCTGTATCAGTTTTTAACACTAATCCTGGCCCAATTCCAACCACACAGTCTATCTGCCTCAACCACACAGATCACACAGAATGACACGCTGGAAGTCAGCTGCCTCGTTCAGTTGAAGTGCCAACGCTTTTAAAAGAGTTGGCAGTTTTCGGTTGGTCAGCCTGGTGAGCGCCGCACCAATCACAGGCCTCCTGGTTGCAGTCACGCCTCTGCAGTTGTGGTCCAACCAGGGAGTGGGGATCACACAGCCCTATTTGCATAGCCACAATATATAGTTAAACACACACACAGGGTAGGAGGCGCTGGCTGTAACACATGCTTTTGTTTTGGATGTCAGTGCTTCTTCTTTTAATTTATCTTATTTATTCATGATTCTCCACGGTTTGAATCAGAGTAGCTACTTTCATGTCTAAAACATAATTTATAGCAGAATAAAGGCTAGAAAACACCTTCATAATTGACAACAGGATCAGCTGCCTCAGCACATCTTGTTACCGAATATTGTCCGTAACCTTCCGTTTTCAGAATTTTCTCCAACAGACAATCCAACGTTCACAGCAAAACCACATATTAACCTGCCTCTCAGTTGGAGTTAAAAAGTAGGCAGGCAGCATGTGACTTCTGTCAGTTTTTTGTCACATTATTTGCAGTTATTTTAACTACTTTGTGTACAACTGAGTGTCTGAAAGTGTGTGCTGTTATCCTCGTTTGCACAGTCCGTGATGTCTCACACTTATTTGCTACTACGAGCGCTAATGCTTGTATTAACACTGTGCTAATAGAACCAATGCTTATGGCTGCCACTTGTGCAAATTTTCACCCCACCTTTTAATGTGACCTTTCAGAGGGGCATAGTCGCAGTGACCTTTTGGTTCAGCTGGTAATTGAAGTGAAATGATCACCCCAAGCGTTTTAGCTTATAGCATACACTAATTCATGTTACCAGTGACTAAGCTCACCTATAAGGTGTTTGTTCAAACTCTGAAAATATTTTCCTATCAGGATTATTCTAATAGCACTGATAATAGCAACCGGCTTCCTGTTGGCACTTCAACATGTGGATCTTATTCAGAGGTTTCGAGTTTCAGCCTGCTAAACTTTGTCCATGTCTATGATCACTTGACAGCTTGTACTTCTGGCTGCAGCTCCAGAATAGAAAAAATAAATTTTCCACAATTTTTTTTCAGTTGATGTGCACTTTATTCTCCATGCCTATTTGCCATATTTGCAACAAAGTGTTTAACTGCTGGGTGGTCACACTTCAGAAATTTATTTTGGGAGTGTTGCATCCATCTGATACACATTTGCTGATTTTTACTTTCCAGTGTCAGTTACGTCACTTTTTTTTTAGCAGTTTTTACCTAAGGTAATGAAACTGTTTATTACGTATGCACACCTTAATATAAATCATTAATCACTTCAGGCCGCACCCTCTCTTATTACACAGATATACATATACATACATATGATACTACATGTCACCTGAAATTGAATAAATCCAATAAGCATTGAAATTTTTATTGTGTGGAGTTGAAAAAATTGCGTAGAAATAACGATAAGGTCAGAATACTCTCTTGCTACATAATTGTACATGCAGTATACATTGGATTTGACTTTCTGGTGACAGTTATGTAAATATTTAACCTCTGCATCCAATTAAGTAATGGAATTAAAAGAGGAAAAACAGCATCTTTTGTTATTCACATTTGATCATTTGACTGTCACACGAGCGTTAAACAGAAATTGATGTAGTTATGTAAATGAAGGTAAGTGAGCAAACTGAACAGAACCAAAGTGTAGTGTTAAAGTCATTTGAAATAAATTAGTCAATGTTATCATCTGAGAAGAACAACTCATTCTCTCCACCGGTCTATTACTGACCTGTGTCTTCATCTCTGGAGAGCTGCTGATTGATCAGTTGTGTTTACACAACGTGCTCATCCGTCAGAGCGGAGGTGAGATGAACATTGGTACAAACAGTCCATCAGTCATGTGCTGCGATAGATTGTTTGGTCAGAGTGTGCTACTGTAGATCCTCAAGAGCTTGGTTTTGCTTGAGATATAGGCCTTTATCTTCCAGAGAACGTCTTTGTACCATGTGGTCAATATAGAATTTGTGGCAGTAATAATGTAGCTTTTACAGTATTAAAAAAAACCCCGATATATTATACTCCTACAGCATTTGAAGATTACACAACAATATGTCCAGTATGTTTACAATTTACAGTGAAAGCATGCTGTATCTGTTCAGAATATACTCTGTCAGTCTTGACTATGTTGAACTTCAGCCAAAATTATACTTTCTTTCGAATCTTCAAATGCAGTAACTTTGATTGTTTCATTGCACAGGTTCAGTTGGTGTTTTCAGATGCTGAAATCTTCATTTGTGTGAGAAATAAAGCAGTAGGATATATATTGTAATTTATAGTACAGGAAACATGAAGGAAATAAGAGGAGGAATAGGAAGAAAAGGTTCAGAAGGTGAAACCAAGGGAGGAAAATTAAAATGTGGTAGGAACGCCTGCAGGAATAAAGGAAGTGTTTTGCCTACAGTTCAAATGGATGGAGGAACAGAGAAAAGTCTATTATTTGCTGAAAGAAGCACAGTCCTGTGTTCACCAAACAGCTTTATTTCTTTATTCTTCACTTACTGCTGACTTCAGTAGATGATGAATGTGGCTTTTTTATGCCATTTGAATGAGGTCAGTCTTTTGCAAAACATCAAAAAGTTTGTGGTATCTGATGTTCAAAACGCGTCTGTACTGCTACATGCAACAGCCTACAACTACTTGTAACCACAATATGTAATTCTCTGCACAGTTTCCATGTTAGGTGATCAGCTGATGTCGCAGCAGCGTCGGGTAACTTTAGAGTTGAGGCCTCTTTGTTTTTTCATGGGTTGTTGTCCATTTTCTTCTGCTGCTGCTGTAACTGGTGTGCGATGGCACATAGAGCTGATATTTCAGCAAGAAACAAATGAATCAGTGTTAGCGTGGACTGCTGTCTGCCACCACCGGCTGGAGTTAAAGGAGGGGTGTGGAGAGAAAAGATGAACTATGCAACAATAAACGCTGAGCAGGTTGTTGAGGCCACGAACCACAGATCTGAAAGATGCAGCTGCAGATCTGGAAATACCTGCAGAAAGACAAAGTTCCAGTAGTGGAAAAGCAATTTTATGACTTGTAGCAGAGAAAATTCAAAAGAAATATGATCATGGCATGACTGATAATAAATACATACACTATAAAAAAAATTAATTCTGTTGAAACAAAAACGGAAAATCTGTCAGCAGATTGTGGACATTATTTACAATTTGGACCTTTTTTGACATTCAACACAAGAGTTTATTTTTTCTGTGATTTTGCTAGATCTTATCAGTAATTTAACAAATCATAGAAAGTCTGTAGAAAAACATTTACAAAATAACCCTTAGTATGCACGATTTTTCTTTTTTCAATTTCAATTAATTGTTTTTAAAAAATATTTGTTTTTAAGAAGTGTTGTTTTTTGGATTTAAATGCAGTAAATTCTTAATTTTACAGGCAAATGTTGTAAAAGTACAAATTACTATTATATAAAGTTTTGATGTGGACATTATTTCAATTTTTTGCCTGTTTTTTAGGGATAACTTGTAAATTAATGCCATTTCTTTGTGAATTTATTAGTTATCTGTGATTCAACAAAACTGGGAAAATCTGTCAAATAACAGCAAATTGTCAAATAACAGTTCCTGTTAACTTTTAAAAAGTCAATTTACTTATCCTTACTTTTTTATCAGTGCATACTTTCTATCAGTGTAAACTTGATTATATAAAAATATATCCATTAATCATTTTGACCTTTCACAAAACTCTCTAGTCTTGAAGGTAAAAGTCAGATTTCATGCACAAAAAGAATTGCTTTGCTGAATAAAAGAAGTTATAAGTTTGGTGAAGATTTAATCAGGGCTCAGTTCCTTATTCAGGGATGAACTCCACAACATCAGTGTCAGTCCCCTACAGCTTGGCCAGCTTTACTGCTAATTTAGGCAGATTTGTGGTGTTGTTCGTCAGAAGTGCAGCTAATTGGGTTTCTAAAGAGCGTACTGATCAGTGATTGGCACATTAACGCTATGTGTAAACACTTTGAGGGGCAATTACCGGTTAAAAAAATGAATCTGTTGAATCTTCAACTCCAGGAGATGGGAGTAAGTCTATAATAATAAATAGAAACGTGCTCACTGGTTAGACTGGGAAATGGGAGAGATAGTTATGCCTCTAGTTTAATGAAGAACAGAAGACATTAGCTTGAAACACTTAAGAAAACTATCACAAATAAATTCGGTTTAAGTTTAGGGCTGTTCACAAAGTGGATGCACAAAGCAAAATATGGCATTATTTCCCTTGCAGTTCATAGTCAGGGTGAGTCCATTGACACCACAAAGCCTGTCCGCAAAAGATCTTTTACCTCGCAGTCTGACGGAGCCAACAGGTCCAACTAGCAAATCACATCTCACTGACAGTCATGTCGACTTGTTCAAAAAGCAACAGGTTAGCAAATATGATAGATAACATCATAACTGCTAATTCAATGTGGTAGTCATCTGTATATGCAAGTGCAACATTCACACTGGTAACATTAGCTCACATTACTCACAATTATATTGGACTGAATTCCTGCAGAAAGAGTGTAAGTGGAGGTTTAAAATGTGTGCTAAAGTGCTACTGCACTTGCCTCCTTGGGGTTTTACCCTTCAATAAGCAGCAGTGTGACACGAGAGAGAGCCGATCTTAGTGAAGACTTCCTCCAGTTCTGGTTGGATATATAAATGTATGAACACAGTTTGATGAAGTATTGTCCTCTTGTTGTGTTACAGCTTCTTTTGTTGATATATTTTTTGTGTTATTATTCAATTAATTTACAAAGCTAAGGCTAATTTAAGGTAATTTACTGTCCATTGCTTTTCCTAATGTTTTAGATTTCTGCCATGGTGTTGTTACAGTATCTGTATCGATATATTTAGACGAGTATTGCATGAAATTCAGAATTTTATTATTGTAACAGCACTCTGGGTAGCTTGAGTAGCTAATAAAAGGGCCTAGATTCATAGGAATTATGGGACTGTTCTAAAGTACATGTGGGAATTGGTGTTGGAAGTGTGATTATTAATCACCCAATTGAATACAACTGTCAAATTGAACAGCATGATAGCCATCGATTCACCTCACACACAAACCCTCACTTCAGAGAGGCTCCATCACACAAACACACACACAAAACGGCATCACAGGGTGCTACTGCAGCAAAATCATTCATCACACAGACCAATTTTTTTCTTAGCATGTGCAATTTATATGAATGCAGGGAACACAACATGGAGTGAGTTCGTCGTACAGCTCACACTTGGAGTAGTCGGCTCAGCTGGCCAGTTAGCCACACAGTGCCTGACAACAGCAGCTCATCAGTCGACTGGGCAGTTGGCAACGAAATCAGTCACACATTCTTCACATATTTCATTCCAGGAGACACCACTAACTGAGCTCTGAATTGAATTCTGAAGAATATTTGTCATCCATCAACATTTAATTGGTACATTACAAAACAAGTGTTGTTTATCACAGCCAACGTTCTACAAGTCACTGCAAGTAGAGTCTCTTTGTTGTCTGAGGGCTTAGAGAGGTGGGCTGTGAAAGATTGAGCTCAGGAGGATGTGTAATGAACTAAACACATCAATCCTCCCAAAGATGGGATTTCCTGCACTAACTGTTTGATTGGGTTTTATCACATACTCGCACTTCCTAAACTGTAAACTTCGTGTAGAGTTATAGTGTTTTTGAACTTTCAGTTGCAGGCATTAATCACATCATAATTTCTTTGCCTCTCTGTGACCTTTGTTTGGGTCCTGACCCAGTGCTGGAAAAACAGCTCTGCAGAGTCCCACCAACAAGAACAGAGAGTAACACTCTGGCACAGTGGCATCATATCAGCATACTGATCACACTGGCTGGCAAAGACTTTCTCATATTTATTCATTTATTCATCGTCCCTCTTCATCCCTTGTGTCATCCTTGGTTTCTGCCTCACTTTCTCCCTCCCAATAAAACATTTGTCTCAGTAAGTGACATCCAAGCTGAGCTAATAGTCTGGTTTTTCTGTCACTGTTTAATCTCTGATGCAGCTGTGCGGCTGCTATCCACCCCAATAAAAGTATAAATCAAGTAGAAATTACTGAATGGAAGCATGAGATGGTCAATGTAATTTATTCTGACTGCCTTCAGTTGAGCCTGTAACTTGTTTTTAATTCAAACATTGAAAACCATTGGGTCTCAGATATTTGTCATATCTGTGTGCATATTATCACTAGTCAGGCACAGATGGGTCTATATTTACAGTTATCGGCTGGCTGTGCTTTTGCTGCTCCGAAAAGTCCAAAATATCTACAATTAGAAATTTCCATAGAAAACCTGCCCATAGAAGAGGGTTGGATAATTAGTCGTATTTTATTTGCAAGTATAATTTTAGTTTGAAACATTCTATTTCTCAGTGAGGCTCTTATTGTGTCTTCTGCTGTGAAGTGCACCTCATTTTCCGCCCTCCTTGAAACACCAAACATTCAGTGAGCCTTTGAATTGGTCATCCACTAACAGGGAACATGAGCTGAATTTTGAGACAGGTCAGTTCTATCCTACTGATGATGTGTTGTTGCCATAGTAACCCTGCTCAGTACGAGAAAAAACGCAAGCCGAGCCAATCGTGGAAAGATACCATCTGTGGGATTATGATTGAACTCCTCAATCAGGTTCCTGCTTCGACGTCACTTTACCTCGGCTGGTGTCAGGGAGATGTTCCTGCAGGTGTGGAGAGCCGATGATGGTCGTCACTCTTCTGCAGCAGATGTTTGTGTTGAACCTGCAGACAGTCTTATTTATATTTTACATTTGTTTTATTTGTTTCTCAGTTTAATCATATGTAAAGTTGATAGAAATCTACTTTTTAATATGTCTTTTTTATCATTACATGATGTTTCCAGAGTCAGTGACAAGTCTAAATAATAATAGCCATCTTAATATTGACTGAAATAATCCCACCAATAGAAAACTGTTTTGCATCAAATTGTTCTATTTCCATTTTGTCTAGAGGCCAATCAGTATGGTTTGTTCACTTCCGAGACTGATTGTGAGTAATCAAGTATTGTAGCTGATACCGATCGACCACCGATATTTGGAACTGATGTACGTTTGTGGTAATAATGATTATAATCTTGGTGATAAATTTTAGACTATCACACACTCCAACGCAAAGCTAAATTGAAATGCAGGAACATTCAGTTAAATGTGTGACTGTGACCGACCTCTACAAGTGTCCTCCAGCAAAACACTGACCCTGAAGTTTCCTCTGATGGTGGGCGAGGACCTCGTACTGCAGCTCCACCGCCATTGATGTGTGTGAATAGGAAACACTGGCTTTGTTGTGTTTCTCTCTGTAATATATTAATGGGAAGGTCTTGACCTTATGTGAAGTGCTCAGAGCTTTATTTTATTTTGTTCTATTCTACTGAGATGTGTTCAATTCTCAGAGATGTATTATGTATTATTCTCTAAATTAAATTGAATTAAATTGAATGAGGCAAAACATTATAAAGTGATCTCTAACCCCCTAAGGTAAAATAGTGCTATGTAAGTGAATGTAGTGCGGAACAATTTACCATGTACAAGTAACAATGATGTAGTTTTTTCTAGTCTGTGTGATTTAAAAGCTCACTGCCAAAACCAGTAATAATTCTCTTCTTTTAGAAGGCTCATTCATTTTCCCTGTGGGGTGATATTATTTTGTTTCCTTGGAGGCTGGAAGAGAGGCAATAAGAAATAAATTGGTTGGTGTCGCATTATTTTGTGTCTGTGGACCAACAACAGGTGGTTGCAGGTATCAGTTTGCTGTGTGGGGCTGCAAGTCTTATTGATTTAGCAGGAAACCCACCAGTCTGCTGCTTTCAGATGCTGGCTGAGTGTGGAGGAGACGTAGCAGAGGCCTCTCACTGGAGATTAATTACATTTTCCAGCTGTTATATGTAAGAGAGGATAGAAAGCTTTTTTTATGTTTTGCTTCGTTATTGTATAAGTACAGATATTGTATAAAATTAGAATTGCACTATAATTGCAAAATTACATCGTTTCATAATCTACCAATTTCTGTTGCCTACCTGAATGTTTCAACACTGTGATCGATGATCAAAGTTTGTGAATGAAAAAGTCTATGTATATGTCATAACATGTGTATATGACAATAATAATATGCCATAATATTATATTTTATCTACGAGCTGTACTGTACAGTGATTTTGGCAAAGATAGAGACATACCAAAAAGCAGACTTAATGCTAATTACATGCAAATTGCAGTTGATTGTGGCTCGTTTCATCCCAAAACGTCACTGGCATTATGCCAGTGCTGCAGAAATAATGTTGTTTACAGGGCTGTTTTTGTCTTTCCCCTCTCTGCCTCTTTTTCGCCTGGCATATCTCTTCCCTCTCTGGCTTTTTTATTCTGTTTTTCTGCTCACTTCTCTTGTTAATTGCTACCATCTTTCTTTTCCCTGGCAGTTTAAGTGTTGTGGAGGTCAGGAGTATAAAGACTGGGAAGTCAACATGTACCACAACTGTTCTGCACCTGGTCCACTAGCCTGCGGTGTCCCGTATACCTGCTGCATTACTAGAAAGGTACGTATTACTGTCTTAATATGATGCCAACTGCTACTGTAGCAGCTGTTACTGTTTCTGCTGAACTATAACTGATGGCATGTATCCCCTACAGTTTCTACTACTTGTGATATTACTGCTTTTTAGCTACTAGTACTGTATTACAAATATTCAGCTGTTACGAAGACTCACAGTACTATAGTTTGGGTTCACTTATTGTGACCAAACCAGCTTTATTACTACTGCCACCGAAAGTACCAACATTTTTTGGCATGGTCTAAAAGAACACAAGTTTGAACCTGAATAACAACTGGAGTGTGGAATTAAATAAGCTTCAGACCTCTATAATCTGCTCCTTATCTCTGCTCGAGGCAACATTAGCTGCTACTTCTATAATACACCCGAAACCATGACAGAACTGTTATTGAGCTAGATGCATTATGGGTAAGGGAGGTACTAGTTTTTGACAAAGAAGAACAATGTGTGGAATCAAAATGAAGATGAATCTGCCTCTGTTGCATCAATATAGGTATATTTTCAACTAGATACAATAAGTCAGATAATGTTAGAGGAGTGCAAGGATATAATTGTGCAGAAATTAGTTTAACATTCAATTTTCTTTTGTGTTAAATGCTGGAAACATCAGAATTCCAAAACAAGGCACCTCCTAACTGAATGGATTCTGTGTCAACAGTTTTCAAGATCAGAGTTCAAAAATATTTTCATAAGTTTTTGCATGAGGCACTTTATAATTTGTGGCTTTATTTATTTATAACAGGTGAAGCTCTAAACATGCAGATCAAAGTGTGCAGTATGTCATTATAGTAATAGCTGTAATATGTGGAGTTACGTTCAAAATGCATGTCCTCTTTGATATAATAGTGATTAAGCCTCTGCCATGCCCCACACAGGCAATTTTCCCCCACGCAAAACAGCACAAGCTCCTCAGTGATTATGGGGAGAAAGAACAAACAAAAACTTTGCATCCAAACAGACAACAGTTGCTGTAAGTTGCTGAAATGAACAAGTCAAGGCCGGTCTAATGCTTTCTGTGTCCACAAGTACCGTATATAAGGATCCTCTGAGGGCCCTGAGACACAAATTTTGTTGCCCAAGTCTGTGAACGTCTGCATAGACACTTCACTGAACATCTGCACAGACAGTCTGGCCATCAACTATGTTACAACTGCTGTAGTGTGCATGAGCAGATTATGTTGATGTCATCCTACAGCGCATATAGGGAACAAAGTCATCGTGGACTTCAAGCAGACTTCAAAGTAGTATAATAACAACAATTATGCATCTCTGGTGGCCACAGCTGTCCGTGGGCGAGTTGAAAGCCAGAGTAATTAAGGCTTAGCTCTATACTGTTCCTGAACTCATGAAACTGAAGTCATCTCATTTGCTCAGCATTAAATAGTATGACTATTAGCCATGCTTAAAGATTAGAATTCAGATCAGACTTCGTTGGTCAAAGGTCACTGCGACAGCACAAAACCTGTTTTTGGCCATAACCTTTAGAATTTATAACCAGAATGAAACAACATTTTGCACAAAAGTCTGATAGGACATGATGAAGTGATGACATTTTATATCCAAAAGGTCTGGAAAAACACTGATGTCAACTGCAACTTATCATACAACCTTAGTAATTCTAGTCATAAATAGAAATCTGTTTTCTCTGTTAGTGTTGGGGTGACTGCAGTCGATGAGTAGAGTGAATCTGGTTCAGCAGCTTAGAGGTAGCCGGTGCGCAATGATCTAGGTACACAGTAGGGGAAGCAGTGGATGGAAAAGAACAGCACAACCCACTCTGCATGTGTTGATGCAGATGATGAAGCAGAACACAGCTGCTGTCTTCCATATTGAGTTGACTTGGCTAAAAAGAAATATGCAGACATAGAGTTTTATTTATAATAATCCTTTCTTGGTTGTAGCAACTACTCAATGCTAAATAACATAACTGGCAGACCACCATGCCACTGTTATAAATATAAGGGCATCTGTAATACATACATAAAGTTAAAAAATAATGTGATTGAAATAATTGATGGCATGAGTTTTGCCATTTTCTGAATGAACAGTAAGATTATTTTGATACAAATGGAAATAGATATAAGTCAAGCAAGTAAGTAGTCAAGTAAGTCAAGTAAGGAGTTCACCTATTAATTGGACCTTATACACCTCATGTTGTGACTTAGAAATGATGATCACTTCTGCCTGCCTCAGAGGCTATTTATCTTATCATATTTGAATATTTAAATGTATTTTAAGTTGCAAAACCACATGCTCAGCGTTATCGGGCTTTGAAACATGCTCACAGATACATTCTATAGAAAATCAAACACTGTTGTGTGTGAGAGGCAGATGAAGTGTGTTTCTCCTCAACAGTGTAGCTCTTGTTTTAAGAGACTTCTTACATTGGAGGATAGTCACAGCTTTTTGTCTTCCACGTAGTTTCTGTTTCTCTTAACTTTACCTCCTTCTTTCTGCTTCTCTTCCCTCCAGCCGAATGAAGTGGCAAACACTCTGTGTGGGTACAAGGTGCTGGAGAAAGAGGTAAGACTTCACAAATGCACTCCTGTAACTCAGCTAAGGAAAAACAGATGCCTGTTGATGATGCAGTAGTTTTTAAACACTGAACACTTGCTGTGTTTTCATGTTGTGTGTTTCACTGATAGCTGGATGCCTCCCAGCAATTACTGTAGTTTCTGTAGCTGCCATGGACAGAATCACGTCTGTGCATTATCACCTAACCGATAGTTTAGATTTACAATGTTTAAAATACAGGCTCCACAGATTGGTACAACAAAAGTCAGTACACCTTCAATTACTTTTTCCAACACTTTGTTTTGCACTTTTTTGAAAAACAAACAAAAAAACAATCATTCTCAGCATGAAGAATGCCAGATTTCTAGAGAGATGTTCTCTCATCCTTCAGAGACTGTTTCTTTTCAGCTGCTCTTTGTTGGAGGGGTTGTGTTGTTCTGCCTTTCTCTTTGAAATACTCCAGTCATGTTCTGTTGTATTCAAGACAAGTCAGACACTTTTTTCTTCTTTAGAAACCTTTGTTGTGATTTTGGCAGTGTGCTTTGGATGCTGGAATATTCTTTTTATGCCAAGAGACTGTTACTGGAAGTCATCCTGTCAGCCGTTATTTTAGCGGTCACGCTCCCACCTCCATGCTTCACTGTCAGGACTATGCATTCACTGTGGTAGTCCTGGCCAGGTTCATCCCAAACATGCTGGACCACATCTGAGTCTAACAAATTCACCTTGATATCCCAATATTAATCAAGCTGTTTTATTGTTGTTGCTTTTTTTTACCAAAGTTTAATCTTGCATTTTTTTGCCAAAGAACAACTAACATTTTTTTCCTTGAATGAAGTCGATAGAGGTTGACAATATGCACCGTCTGCGTTGTCACAGAAACTCTGATTACCTTTGATAACCTCCATGCGAAGTCTGAAGCACTTCCTGGATGTTTATCTGAGCTAAATTGGGCAGTTATGAGTTGTTTTAGGATCACAGCCACTGCAGCTCTGATTAGTGATACTATGGCTCATTCTGTATCTGCTGATTACTGCTGAAACTGTATTTTGACAGATTTTTAGTAGGTCCTTGATCTTGCTGTATATGTTTACATCTTAATAATAATCATATTTTTCAGTACTTCAAGCATTTCTTTTCAATGTGGAGCCATCATGTAGACATGTAGGTAGAACCCCCACTGATCCAAAACAGAGAAAGATCTAGTGTTCACAGGTCATTTTATAGCTTCGTTCATACAGTTTGGCTAACTGGAAATCACAGGTGCTCTCAGTTTTGTTTCAGTGTCACAGGTTTTTTAACTTAAGGGATCACAGGTGTATTTACTGTTGCTGTACTGGTTTTTGCTTAGAGGCTTCTATTTTTCAATACAGTTTTTCTTTTTAATTGTTCAAAAGAGGGAGTACTGTACTTGTCAACTTGTCAAAAGTAATGCACTTATTGAGAGATGACCTCGTTTTGTCTTATTTGACATTTAAGGAATATAACGCGGAGGTGTATTCACTTCTGTTTTATACTGTACACTGCGTTGTTGTTATCATTACTGCCACAAACTGTGGAATATTGAGGACAACCTTCAAATGAAGACATTACTGCGATGAATTTAGGCGAAACGAAATTTAGCAAAGGGCCTTTCCTTTACCTTTTACATAGTTTTGAAATCTGACTGATAAGTGTTTTGTGTCTCACAGCGTTTGAATTTAATTGACGAAATCTACATTAGAGGCTGCACTGATGCATTCTTCATCTGGCTGATGGACAACTACAAGATCATGGCTGGACTGCTGTTAGGCATCCTGCTGCCTCAGGTAGACACAGACTCACTGAAAAACACACATTTCTCTCACCGACGGTGTAATATTTATGATGCTCAGAGTGGAGTCAAAAGTGATTACTATTAACTAGGTAAAAATGATTTTAGGTAAGGTGAAGATAAAGTTGTAAGGAAATACAACATGTACCCTATGTTTGCTTGACACCAATCCTTTTTCTGATATTCACAGGTGTGGTTGCAAAGTTGTGTCCTATGTACCTGTGATTTTCACAGAGCCGCCTGTACGTGATACAGCTGGCAGGAATTCATCTAGAGCACATCAGAAGCACAGCAGGCGAAAAAACATTTATCCATATTCAACAGCCTGTAATGCAACTCTGATGACTAAACGGGCGAAAATGTAAATAACTTCACGTCTCAGGCACATCAGACAGCTCTACTGATTCAGCAGTGATGAAGTCATAAGAACATTTTTTACTAAATGCTGTCAACGTTGGTCCATTTTATTTAGCAGCTCTGCTGTGCATGTAGATCAAACAGGCTCAATTTTAAGATACACCAACCTATCAAGTTTTTTTACCAGGACCATTAGAGGACGTGGGTGTAATAGACACAGAAGCTATTGCTCATCACTTTGTAATTTCTACCCTCTAACATCTCATTTTAAATCATGATGCATTTAAATTTCAGACGCAGCCATGAATATATGAAACTAGACTGTGATTGACTTCAATAAGCACTAAGCTGTTTTAGGAAATGAGAGCAGATGTGGTTCAGAAAATGGGTGCTTCTCATTGAGCTTATTTTACGTATCCTCGTCCGATGAACGAACCATAAAAATGGATAATGAAGGACGTCTCAGTTCTCTCATTTCTATTTTGTTAAGAGGAGTGGGAGACATGAGTGAGGTTGCGCAAGGCTTCATCTGACCGGATGTACACTGTGGGTATAAGCCTGTCACCAACCACGTATTCCATGCTGATTTCTCCTTCACTTCCTCTGTCTACATGTTACTGTTTTAAAAATTCCCTTCAAGCCATGAAACAACATTCACAACAGTGTGTGAGAAAGCAACCTACATGGTAAAAGATGTGGATCATGTGATAAGGCATGCCTGCTACATCAATTATGGCTAAAATCTGCAGAGAAAAGAGTTTAAAACATTTGCTGTCTAACAGGACCTTTCTGACATGTTTACCCACCGTAGATGGAAAAAAAAATGTTTTCCAAGCATGTTTTACCAAAATAAGTTCCTCCTAATGCTATATTGCACACTTTGCATTGTCCAAAGGGATGATGTGATTGGTCTGTGATTGGAAACTGGATTTGCGAGACTACATTAGACCATTCCTCATGCAGTTGTTTTAACAAACCGGTTAGAAATCTGCTAGTGATGAGATGCTGCAGCTGCTATGAGATATCTGGTTTTATGACTTCAATAATCTGATAAAGTTCGTCAAATAGAAATCATATTTTGACATATTCTATTTTTATTGATTTATAATCTCTCTCTAACTTGACTTATTCCATAATAAATTGAAACATTGATGAAATTAAGATGCAAAATATAAATAAATAAGGCATTGTCTGTATATTCATTTATTTAATATGTATTTGTATGAGACAAGGACATAGCAGGAGGTGATGCCACACACTCTAGCATTTATAACTTTATATAACTAATTTGCAGCCCTTTCTGCTCTAAATGTGCTTTCACTGACTGAGCAGTAACTTTTCAAACTGTTATTTGATGGATCTGTTCAGAGTGTAAAATGAGAAAATACAGACTTTTTAATTTGTGTGTGAGAGGACTTTACTACATCTGTATGCTGACAGTAGTAATTGTTTCTCCTTATTATCATTTAAACACCACGTCACATGATCTGTGTAAACACAAACTCAGTTAAAAGCTGCAGACTTTTAATTAAGAGTCTTTTAATCTGTTCCTTGTATTTTACACTGGAGGGCTTAAACATTAGGTCAATACACAAATGACACAAATGACTAATGAGACACAACATCAGATGACCTTCCTTCCCTTCATTCCTGTTTGACTTCAGTCTCTCTCTGTCTTTCTGTAGTTTTTTGGTGTGATAGTCAGCTGGCTGTATATCACTCGTGTGGAAGACGCCATCAGTGAATACGGTCACTACATGGACGGGCTGCTGAGTTCAAGCGCAGAGGAAAGACAGGCTAAGAGGCAAGGCCGCATGGCCAAATGGTTTAGGTGTATGCCAGAGTTCGACTGATGGAAACAACAAGCACCAAAATGGACTTGAGCCATCACTTACAGTGTGTTCACAGTGTTCAGCATCAGATTATTTAGAGTTTGATATTCAAGTGCTCTTTTTTCTCCTCAGTGTCCACTGTTCTATTAATTATTAATTACTGTGTTGAAATACAGCCTCCTAATGGATGAGTGGAAGTGCTTTTAGCTGCATTGTGCCTCAGACAGTCTCAGGGATAAACACAGAAGCCAATACAACCACTTCTGCTACTGATGTCACTACATGAAATTAGACTCTTCAGTTGCATCACGCAGTCACAATCTGCAGCTTTACTTTACTTTTATATCTGCATTTGCTTTTTTCCAATGATTAAACCAACACATGACTTCTTTATACAACCAGCTGAGAGAGTGTTTTCTTTAATCCTTAAGCAGGCAATGTGCCTTTATTTTTCATGAAAGTAGACACACTGAGGTTTGAGACTAACAATGAGTTATTATGAAATGTATCTGTGGAATGCATACTTAGCCTTTACATCTCCTTAGGACCAGACAAGTGCTCATTGAACCTTCATGATGTGTTCAACTCAACAAGTGTCATCTTCAATGGCATGTCAACAGACATGTTCTTCAGCCTTTAACTTTGACTTTCCAGTTGATCTTAAGTGTGTGCTACAGTATTTAACCAGTGTATTTACTGTTGTAGGAAAGCAAAGCACTGCACTGATTATTCTTTTGTATTTTTATGTTGATTTTAAAATGAGTACAAATAAAGTGGCACTGCCATATTAACAAGGGGATATCTCAGGGTTACCGTGAAGCATAGCAACCAAGTCTTCTAGAAATGATGCTCATATATTAATAGTTAACCAATTAGTGAGATACACAGTTTCATCTGAACATGAAGTAAAGCTTCAAGGTAGCAACTCTGCTAAGTCACAAATTGTTTATGCAAAACACAGATCACAGAAATCACAGTCTTGTGACCTGAAGCACAAGCTATGGCATGTTTACTTTATTACCTGAAAACTACAATGTTTTCCCCTATTTTCAAAAAAAAGTGTTTTTATTCTCTAAACCTCATCACACACAAGACTCAGAATTGGAACTGTCTTAGGTGTCAAAGTGCTGGGCTTGTGCACCTTTGGATGCCTGTGGCTCAGGTGGGAGAGGCGGTTGTCCACTAATTGTAAGTTTAGCGATTCATGGTGATTTCTTTAGCAAGATGTTGAACCTGTAGTTTTCCCCAGTGGTGCTGCAATGGTGTGTGAATGTGTACATGTGAATAAAACATTGTAAAGTGCTTTGAGCTTTTAGCACTGCTAAGGTTAAAAAAAAAAAAAAAGTGTTGCACAAGTACATAAGCTGCATAAGATCATTTAACATTTTACCGTGAGCTACCCAGACCACCCTCCTACAAGTCACTGCTTGAACACTTGTACAAGAGAATACAAACCAGCTTGCAATTTCGATTATTTCAGAACAAATTAGGCAACATTTAAAAAAGTGTAGTTTCTAGGAGACGCCGTTGCATAGACGTTTAAATAGGCTGACCAGAATGTACTGTACAGTGGAGGGAAACTGCCTTAAAACATCCTGCAGCATATAATCCAGAGCAGTTTTAAGAATTTGCAGATATGCACTTGTTATGACAGAATTACTAAATTGAATTTAATGGGCAACTTGATGTGTTAACTGATACCAAAGACATAATCTTTGTTGAATTCTTTTTTTTTTTTTTTTTGAATTTCTGTGACTGTTTCAGCTTTGTAACTTGTGAAGCTATTTACTGGTGAGTTGAAGGTAAAAGTGTTGTGTATATACTCTGTTGGTCGAGGGATTTTCATTTTGTTCGTTTTTGCAGTCAGGCTGCACTCATACTGAATCAGATTCACTGTAAAACAGCACCATGTCTTCTGGCTGGTTGAACTGCAGTGAGTTTTATATTTGATGATTTAACTCCTTTGGAAATAAAGACTTTTTTTATCCATTTGCATGATTGTAATTACACTGTTGACACCACTCGAGTTACCTCATTTGTTTGCCTCATTAAACCAGGCTTATCTAATGGTATTGAATTAAAGCGTGAATAATTAATGAGGCATCACATTATTTTCAGCTATTTTGATTGAAACTGGAAACTAAACTATGAATATATTGACCCTCTTTTTTTAACAGTGTTACTGTTATGTGCATTTTATTATCAATTTTGTTCATTTTTATCAGATTGTGTACTTAGAACCAAACAAACAATAACAGTTCCCCTCAATGTGTGGAGAATGTTGTTAAGTAAGATACACAACATAAATTACATCAGTCACAGGTAAAGTCCCATTGTTGTCTTTTTAAAGATCTAGATGATGCATAATGCTATTAATGTTGTATTATTTTTGTTGTTGCAAGGACATTGAACTGTTCTCACATGTTTGTGCTAGAGTGTACATAAATACATGCATGCATTCAGTATGTGGGACTCACTGGGAAATGCATCATTTCAAAGTTAGTAGTCTGGTCAGTTCACTGGTTTGCATAACAGGAAAGGAAAGAACAATATTCTCAAAGGTTTTGCTGATTGAGGGTGGAAAATAAAACGATTTAATGCCCTTTAATGACTGTTTGTTTCTGAGCTGATTGCTGATTGACACTTAATATGGACTCATAATGGGATGGGGCTGTTAAATAATTAATGGTCATATTGTGTTTCAGGTTTCAAACTGAGTTTCATGTAAAAGTGCAAAGTATGTGAATATCAAATGTGAAGACAGTGCAGATGATAAAACAAAGAAAATTATTTAAATTGAAAGTGAGTTAGTTCAAATTTCAGCTTTACAAATTGTCTCTAAAATGTAACAGGATGGTCATACAATAATACAAACAGTCGATATTAAAGACAAACTCTGGGGAACTAATCTGTTTGTCAATAAAGATTGTTGACAATATTTTTAAATGCATTATTGTTTTTAAGAGCAACATAAGTAATTTTGTCAAAGACACATTAAAAGGTTGGAAAACTAAATGGGTTCATCTCTAAAACAATCTCAATAAAATAAGAAAATTAAACTCTACATTGTTGTCAGAATGAATAAAAGACATAGTTTAATGGAGGCTTCCATTATACACGCAATTCCCAGAGATACTGGCTCATGTTTATGTAATCTAGTTCATAATTTGTACAAGTTACAATCAACTTGTAAGATCTGTCAATGAACTCTCACAATAGCTGGAAAACCAGTTATTTGGAAGTGAAAGCAAAACAAATATCACTTAGTTTGTACTTCAGTGATTTCTTCTCTCATCCTGCCAGTGGACATTTTACATGCTTTCAGAACTGAAATCTACAGTTTACAATGGTGTAAATTCTGACAGAGTAACTAATCACCCGTCAGTCACAGAACATCTTTTGCAATTAAGTTTAAGATTGGGCCACCAAGACAGCTAAGAATTTGGATGCAGTTAAGTGAGTCCTTTCTGCATGACATTCGAATTCATACCAAGAAATATTAGCTTCATCAGAATTAAATGCAAATACAGCCTTCTTGTTTATCTACAGTCTGTTTCTCTAATTAATGCTGCCTTCTGGTAATCAAGAATATATAAAGTAGCTGTGTTACTGTAATCAAAACTACAGATTAGTCACCAGATTACAGTGTTTTGGCTCTTCATCTGCTGCTGTGTAGACAGCTGCTGACCCAGCTTGACAGTGTTTGGTTCCCTTTCTGTCTCTGCAAGTGTCCCTCTCAGTCTATCTTTCTGTGCTTTTCTTGTCTTTCACTTCTCCTCTCGAGCAGTTTACAGTGAAACATGTGAGCAGACACATGTTCAGGGTATGACTGTGTTCTGTCAGGCATACAGGCAGCCTTATATGACTGTACATGACAGGCTTACAGAAGCAGACAGTATACACTTCAGATTTTTACTGGTAGTTGGTAGCTTTACAGTTTGTTTGAGTTCTTCTGTGGATATAGATTGTTTCTAATCCCACACACCGATGTTCAGAGCTTTGGGGAGCTGTACTGTCTGTTGCAGGACTTATTTTTTTCCTCATGACTGCTAACACTTGACTGCAAGTTTTCCCTAAAGGCCATTTCTGGACTTTGGGTGTACCAGGGTCCTAGAGGGTGTCAGTCAACTGTTGTTTAGTTGTGATTAACAAGTTAAATCCTCTAAACCTCTTGGGAATACAAATCATTTCTTACAATGGAGGAACGCAGAAATAAAATCTGGTTTGTCAGGCACAGTTCAAAACATTTCACTCCATCATCACAGTAACTGCGCAGTTGTTCAGTTGCACCCAGAGTTTGTACTGCGTCATTAGTAAAGAGTGGATTTTACCTTTCTTCTTCAAAACTTTCTTTGACTGAATAATTACCTCACAGAAAACTGCAAAAAGTAAATAAACCTACAAAAAATAAAAATAAAAAAGAGCAAATTTCAGCAGACACAAACGGCTGAAAGACTACAGGAGGATAAATAATAGAAAAATACAGCTGAACCTGTTAATAGAAAATAGGAGGGAAGTAAAACTAAAGGGAGTGATTGTGGGTGCGTTTGTAATGTCTTACCAGTGTCACACACATACAAACACACAATACCCAGTCTCCTCCCAGCCACCTTCTATTAATGGACTGACTGTAGAAATGAAGTTAATGGTCCCAGCATGTCTAAATTGTTCAATTAAAAACATTCTCTGGTTGCAGAGACCAATAAGGTGAATTTAAATCCATTAGTGAACTGGACGTGAAGCAAATCACACCATATTTGACAGGTTGAATCTGAGCATTAGTTCAGTAGTTATCAATATATATATCAATGTGAGATGAGCTAAAAACACAAAACTTAGTAATACCATGTTCATCAATGCCACTGTGTGCATGTAAGATGCTCAATGGGTCGTTTTCTATTAACTCTTCTCTGATAAGTTCAATTAGAGAGATAATGGGGACATAAAAGAAGCTTTTTCTAATTAATTCAGCCGACAAGAAAGTCTGGTAAAGACAGATCTGTGTGTAAGGAGGGCCATTTATCACTGACGGTGTAGATTTGCAAAACAAAAAAACAGAAAATCATGGTGTTAAAGTTTAGAATTACATTATATTTCAGTATTAATTTGCCTTTACTCATGATGCATAACCAAGTATTGATGAGGGTTGGACATTGATCGAGACTACAAAGTGATGAATACAGATGGACAGTCAAAGTGTATTTCCAAATGAAACAATTTTACAATATTATTAGTCTAAAAAACTCTGAATATCAGATCTGATCGACCCCTAATTCTGTTTCTGCTCTAAATGAGCAGGAACATCAACAAATCATGGCATCAATTTAATCATCAAAGAGTAGATATCCTTTTCTTTTCACTGTTTGTACATACACATGCAGTATTTCAAACACTGATACTGTGTCCAGTAATGTGTAGGAGTCTGCTGAACATTTATTACGGTAGTCTGATAGATGAACCAGTCTGTCCTGATGCTGACATTTTGCTCCTGACTACATAACAAACCTGCAGCAGCAGATAGAGGGGTGTGTTTTCAAAGCCATATGTTTTTTTTTTTTTAATAATTGCTAAGTTAAACTTTAATTTGCCCCAGATTGTTCATTTTTATACCTTTTGACGGATGACAGATGTAAATAATTTTTTTAGCTCCAACGCATGCATGTCTATGTATCACATCAGAGACCAACAGGCTGCGGTAATGAATGTAAACTTCACACATATACGCTCCTGTCACTGTGACTGTAGAGAAATTAGATAATTACTCTTCAGAGCAGACAGACTCTTGGGAATGTGTCACACCACGGCAAGATGTGAGACTCATTTATTAGTCTGGCAGTCAGCCTGATCCAGTGTTGGCATTTAACACTGACGACAACACTCAATAAACTAACAGCAGGATTAAATTGAGACTGAAAAGCAGCAACAACAACTGCACAGTTCTCTGGGGGATCAGAGCAGATGCAAGCATCCACAAAACATGAAACTAATCACATCTTGAATATTTTTCAGACTTCATCTTCATTTACATGTAAGGGTAAATAGTCAGCACATCTCGTCTGGAGTATTTAATGCTGATCTCAGTTTCTGCTACTCATGCAGTAATTGAAATGGCTCTTAAAATCATTTTGAAGCACCTCACTTCACCTGATATCACAACTCCCTCTGCATTGCACAACCTGTCACCCTGCTCGACACACCTGCAAAGCTATAGTAGATAACTCCACCTTTTGAAACAGCAACGCCCTTTTTCGCTCCAATCACTGCACTGACAACAATGAGATCACTGTTGGTTGATAAATGACTCTCTAACACACTACTGGATCTCATGGTTGCTTTGCAGTCTTTTATTTGTACTGTCTTGTATTAAATCCTTGTGTTCAATAGCTTGAAGAAAATTGAAATGTCATAGTGGGTGGATGCGTAAAATTAAGTAGATTCCAGCATTGTCAGCCTACTTCTTTGACCTGTAGATATACTTATTATTTGTTATTTCCCTAATATATAGAAAATAGCATCCTTCCATCCATCTCGTGGTCATCATCCATAAAAAAAATAAATTGTTAGACCAGTTTTCTGGATGCTGTATTTAAATATTCCCTCCATATCCGATGTTCTGTGACCCAACAGTCATCCATTAAAGGAAACAGAAAATGAGTTGTTTATGCATCAATACTATGCTTGTTTTTAAATCTAGTAACCAAAGAAAGCCTGTGTCTTTTTGTTACTTTATTTGAGTTCTTATTCATGAGCCGATTTGCTCAAGATCATGAATCGATTCTATAAAATTCAGATTGTTTTAAATTGGCAATTAATTGATCTAAAACAGATTGCTGCTAAAATAAGTTCAGTTGTGCACTTGGAGCACCTTAGTCAGGGCAACACTTTGCAGTTCTTTGTTCAATTTTCACCATCAAAATGAATCTAATTAAAATAGAATTTGTTGTTTTATTACTTCATAAATGTTTAATTGTCTCTCAATTACATTTAATTATTCACATTTTGGTTTTAGCTTGAGGATTTGTTTTTTCACCGCAAACGTTTTTAATAAATATTGTAATTTTCCATTTTTGTGTTCGGAACTGTGGTTGGAATCCACCATTAGCACCCAATGGAATCAGCCAGCTACACTATGTATTGTGCATAATAAAACACAGTAGGCATTATATTGTCTATAATATTATTATAAGAATGTTCCTCTTTACTTAATTAGTCTATTTATTTCTTGATTTAGTCATTAGCCTATAGACTATATTTAAGGATATGTACCATTACACATACACCCTCTGGGTCAGTTGCAGAGGAGTAGGGTGAGGCACAATTTGACAAAATCATAGAATGAGTTGGTTGCTGTAATTCCCATTATTCACATTAAACATAGCATAAACTACTTTTTAAATACTATTTTTAAATTCCAGTGAAGGTAGCCCCTCTCTGTTTCTCACTGTTAGTTACTGAAAGCATTAAAGAGCTGAAAATTTTTCTTTAAACTCAAATTCAAAAACCATGACAATGAAAAACTGGAACATACTCTGATGTCACAAATTCCAGTCTGACTGTTCATCATTAGTTCAGTGTTTTTACCAAGCTTGTGTGCGACAGTGTGCTTCATTGCAGAATGTAATTTTATGGCATCATTGTAACTTCAAATTTCTGCATTGCTTTAAAAAACTGCTGTCAGCTTAGGGGATGTGTTCCTGCAGCTGATTCAGATTCAATTTTTAAAGATGTTGGAGAAGGTGGAGGTCAGATTGCATGAATTGCATAGTGTAGAATTCCATTAAAGTGCTGTCACTGAGCTGTTATCCCACAACAGTTACAGAAATTGGATCCCATTTTGAGCTTCTATTCCTCAGTGCAGTAAGACAGCGATTACTGCGTTGGATGCATGGCAAAGATCATAAAGGCCACGATACACAGCACCACTTTATAAATACAGAATCAGCAAAACCCTAATGTTGGAGAAAATGGTAGCATAGAAGAAAGGCATGTTTGTGACCTCAGAGAAACCAGGTGAAGGTTAAGGCCGAGTAGAGAATAACAAATGGACACAGTAACAGTTGCCGTATCATTTAATAACTTCACCTTCCACCTGGAGTGTGCAGCTGCTTCATGGACAAAAATCAAAGGTTGTGGTTTTACTAAGCCAATGTGAAAATGCAGAAACATAATGTTGTCAACACTGTGCTCTCAAAGGGAGCAAATGTGTTCAGCTGACTTCACAGTAACAGGTTAAAAAAGAGATCAATTATTGCCCTTTTTAATGTTCTATGATGACTAATAATTACCTATGCATTAGACTATTTTAGCTGCACTATGCTGCACAACTTAACCAGATAGACTTTACCAGCATGAACTGCTCAAAAAGATTTTTTTAAAAAAATCATGAGGCACCAACAGCACCACATGAGTAATGAGCACCGAGGAGTCAGTCATTCAATAAATAACTTCATACCTCTGTTAGCTGTAAACAGAGGAGGGTATTTCATTTCCAAGTTTGCTGGTATAAACCAGACATCACAGAAAAGTCATTACATTGGAATATACTAGTTTATTAAAACTCAACTTGGGAAACATTTGCAAAAATTCCGTTTGACAATTTCGTATTTAGCTATTAGCTGACTGCACAAGAGACACCTGTCATCAGTGTCAACATGCACTGACATGACATGAAAACTAGTCAGCAGGAGTGAAGGATTGAAGCAGTTCAAAGTAATGAAACACTGAATGTGATACAGTCTTAGTGGCACCGACTTTACTGAATGCAAAGTAAGTGTATTTATTTAAACTAGTTAAATAAAATCCACTTTGATGTCCATTCAAATGAACATACTAGGAACAGACAGATGATGTTGACAATGTACTGATGTGTGCAAACCACTGATCTTATTCCCAAACAGCACAGTTAAGGCTACCTGTAATGTCTTCAAATGACTCTAATCAGGAAATGCATTTTCTTTTTGTCGTGCTTTTCCTGCAACTTTCATTTTAGTTTCATGTTTTATGCTTCCTACAATTATTGTGCTTTTATATAATTTCAGAAAATTCCCTCATACCCTGGATTTATTAAATATGAATAGCCAGTGCAAGAAGCAGATTTATCTTTCATCTTCTGTTTTTGGAAAGAAAAGACACACACAGCTGTCTGCACTGAAGATGTTCCAGCCACAATTTTTTGTCCATTTTGTCGTTTTCTGATGGAACATTTGAGTGGATCTGAATCACGGGGGCTGCTGGTTGAAAGTGTGTGCTGTGGTGTCTAAATATTCCACTGCGGATGTGTTGTTGTGTCATGTGTGTTTGTTCCCTCACCGTGTGTTTCACAGCATGTTTCTGTGTGAACCTTTTTTAATCACAATGCAGACTATTTGGTGACATTCTGATCAGCTCATTAATTAGAATTAATTACTTGCCTCTGCTCCACATCACAGTGCACGCCCACACTGCTGGAATCGGTGCGCAGGAGTTACCACTGACTCTGCTCTGCAATGGCTTTATTATTGTGATGATTAAGGAAGCACACAACACACTATGTCCAAAGAGAAGCACAACTCTAATATGTGATTAGATGTTTAGCGTGAAAGCAACAAAAGAAAAACAAAAACACATCTATATCTAACTAATTGCTCTGTTTGGTGTGAAGCTGCAGCACAAAAATATGCAGTCAATCACATGTAAGTGCTCCCTGCTTTACCCCCTCTCTATCACAAACAGATGATTATAGTTGTGTTAGATGGTTATTTCATAGCAAGACTCCTCAGGATGAAGTTATATTCACAGATTTTCAGGCTATTGATGAAGATGCTAAGATGCCAATTATGGTAAATGTTGTTATTGGAAATTTTGTAATTTTTTTCACTTATGGATTTCATTGGTATCAAAACGTTATTAAAGTACGATATAAAACAATACTGCAAATTGAACGCAATCCAGTCTGAGGGGGCATGCACCCATTCAAACTCAGTGGACCTGACGCCTCTGACAGAAAGAAAATTAGTTATGTTATGCTTTAACTTTCTCGAGCAGTTTTGACCCACAACCACTGCTGTGAGGACATTTCATAGTTTGTGACGACCTTCAGGCTGTTGTGCCTAAAGCTGTTCCTGTGTATCAAAGTTGTATATACTTGTGTGAACCAATTAAATTTATCAGCAATTTCACTGAGATTAAAATTCTTCGGCATATTATTTTTTGTACTTTTTGGATAGCTCATACCAACAAAAAGTCAAACCAGATGGCTGTAACTTCATACCTCCCTGCCATTCCAGCAGGACTGAGTAGAGTCGGAGCATGTGATTCTGGACAAAGATGGTTGATATACAGAAAGCGCGTCCTGCAAGAATGTTGTGTGGATCACAGTCTCCTTACTGTCAGTGGTGGGAGTGTGTGTCTGTGGGCGTGTGTGTGTCTGTGTATGTATGGGTGTGTGTGTGTGTGTATGTATGTGTGTGTGGACGTGTGTACGTGTGCGTGCTCCTGCAGTTGTGTGCATATATGTATATATGGAGGGAGGGAGGGAGGGACGGGTTTTCTTGTTTTTAATGTTTTTAATGTTGTGAAGCACTTTGCGTTGCATTTTTAACTGTATGAAAAGTGCTATATAAATAAAGTTTGATTTGATTTGATTTGACTTCAAGCCACGTTGTTTTTGTTGTTGTGGTTGTTGTTGTTGTTTTCATTTACAAAGCCAGGATCTTTGTTTTCAGTGCACACACAGAACAAACAGTGACTGCAATAGAGGACCTATTTACTGATTCACATACACATATATAGTACATTTTGTGTTAACTGAAATTGTAATTCTGTACTGTTGTGCCAGGAATGCCTGTACAGTGTGTTTATTTACATTCTGCAATGTTAAGATCTTTGATTTACTAAATTCTGATTGTTTGACCAGCTGCTGGGAGTAAAATGATCTAATACATCCTCTGCAAGTGTTGAACTGAAAAAATAAATATGGTAGGTTCAGGGGTTTTTTTCTTTTCACAAATAACACAGTTCAGATTATTAAATATTTTTTACTTTATTTGCATTGCGTGATTTGTTTGTGTATTTCTACAAATGGTTTTCTATATTGGTCAGCATGAGAAGGGATGTACTGTCCGTGGCTGATAATTATGCTTCAACTTCAGCAAAATCCATGTGATGGTCTTTATGAAATCACTAAAGGGACAACAGGAGAAGATCAAAAGATGATACCGCACACTGCAGTAGAAGATAAGAACGCTAGAATGTCAAAGAAAAATACATAAAGAGGGGTGAGAGACAAGAATATAAGAAGTCAAAAACTAATGAACAAAGAGAATAGATAAGACAGAAAAGGCAACTTGGGTAGTGTTTTGTGCTGACATAAAGATTTACTATGAAATTGACTGATTTGTTTTGTTAGTCTTTCTATTCATCCATCTGGTTCTAACTATATTACTCCTCCTGGATGACATCTATAGATGTGACATCTTCTTTGTTTCTATCCACAGAGGACAGTTATGTTTGGTCAGATTCCCTCAGGTTTCAGAGTCAATAACAGCAATGCTTTCACACACACACACGCACACACACACGCACACGCACACACACACACACACACACACACACACACACACACACACACACACACACACACAGAAATATCTCCTTCTGCACGTCTGAGTTCCCCCATGAAATCAAAGATTGTGTTTTGTATTGTTTCTTGTAGATTGATGCATTTCATGTGTCACTGAACAGGATGTAAAGTGGGGATTGGGGTCAGAGGGACACAATTAGGAGATGCATCTGTGGCTCTCATGTAATTGCAGAGGCTGACTAGATAAGCACACAATCTATGATTACGCTCAGTATTATATTCACTGCATGATGCATCAGGGATTGTTCTGTGGTGCACAGAAGCAAGAACAAGAATACATTGAATACATTATCTTGGAATATAAAGCGGGCTGCACAGTGGTGTAGTGGTTAGCACTTTCGCCTTGCAGCAAGAAGGTCCTTGGTTCACGTCCCGGCTTTCCCGGGATCTTTCTGCATGGAGTTTGCATGTTCTCCCTGTGCATGCGTGGGTTTTCTCCGGGTACTCCGGCTTCCTCCCACAGTCCAAAAATATGCTGAGGTTAATTGATTATTCTAAATTGCCCGTAGGTGTGAATGTGAGAGTGCTTGTTTGTCTATATATGTAGCCCTGAGACAGACTGGTGACCTGTCTAGGGTGTCCCCTGCCTTCACCTGAGTCAGCTGGGATAGACTCCAGCCCCCCCGCGACCCTAGTGAGGATTAAGCGGTGTATAGATAATGGATGGATGGATGGAATACAAAGCATCATGTGAAGCTTTGCTGGTATCACTGCATGGTTGAGCCTTAAAAAGCAGGATAACTAGAAAAGTCATTATTCTTACAAAAGATGAGCTTTGAATTTTTTTGAGCTAGAAATTTAGTTTTTATTTAGCCTCTAAAAAACACAACGTTTGGCCGCAACAAAAAAAATCAACACAGCAGTTTGACTTAAATTTTGAATTATGGCAATTTGTTATGAAATTATGTTCAACCAACAAACTATTTTGAGTTGGAGGAATTAGCTTTACCTCCATATTTAAAGGTATTTTTAACGAACATTTACTTGATGATTGCTACCACAAACACAAGTTGATTACTTATTCAAAAATTTGTTGTTCTAACAGTATTTCCACGTTCTTTCACGTTCATTTAAAAGGAATTTTTAAATGTTATGTGTTTGTCATAATTATGAACATGACTTTTTAAGTTCGCATATTAAAAAATGAAACTGTTCTGATGTTTTGTCCACAGGTAAGGGGACTTGAATTCCTAAACTCAAGGAGAAGAAAAATCAAGGCAATTTTATCAAGTTACTTGAATTTTGGTTGATGCAGAAATTAAGTTTAAATCTCACACATTAGGTTGGTGAAATTACCAATATTATTATGTCAGCTCAACTCAAAGTAATATTTGCAAACTGGTGGGAACCGATCCCTTGATTCACTCTTTAAGTTTTACTTATTGAAGTACAAAATCTTCTTGTGGATGTTGAACCCAGCTTAATTTTAACAGCTCACTCTGCAAGCCAGTTTTTTAATACAAATGTAATGTATAGTCACAAATAGTAAAAGATACATGACAGATTTCTCTCATGTGGAGATGGAGCTGCCACCATTCAAGGTCGGGTTCTTTGCTTCAGGTGAAAGTTCTTGGGCATCATCTGGATCCTGACTAACTCCTTAGTCTGTCTCCATTTTCTTGTCATTTTCTGAGTGACACATAGTGTTTATATTAAAAGAAGTTGTCTCATCTGGCTCCATTGACAAAGGAAGCTCAGATTGTTTCGATCAGCTGGCATTCAGACACCAGTAGGAAATATTATGGTCACTTCAGTCTCATCTGTTTGTCACAGTCACAGCCAGAGGCTGTGATTAGGTGGCAGTGCTTTCTCCTCCTCCGGTTTGTTTTTTTCTCTCTCTAGGTGTGTGGCAGTGGTGGGCGGCAGGTGTGGCTGATTACAAATCAGCTGATCAGGTGCAGGTGGGAATCGCTCATCAGGCTGGCTGGGCTCACTATAAAGAGTGACTTGTCTTGTCAGTTGGTGCTGGACCATCTCCTAACTAACAGTTAGTGTTGCAACGAGATCTGTCTGAGCCACTGCGTTTCCTAGTTCTGCATCTAACCCTGTTCTCTCTGTGCAGCATTGACTCCTGCCTGCTTCTGTTTTACCATCTCTTCTGGTTGGAAAGCCACCTGGCCGAGGCTTCCTGGCTCTATGAGGACTGGGCCTTTCTCCAAGGAGTCTCAAAAGGCTAAGGAGGACTCTGGCTGCTGCCACACCACTACAGGAATGCCATTCCACTGGGAGCTGGCACCACTGTTGCAGTCCACTTACCTGCATGCCTAGGATTCCAACTGTTGGCTGCTGAACACCTGGGACAAGAGTCATTGGTTCCAACTCCATACCAAAGAGAGACTGTTCAGCTAAGTTCTTGTTCTAGCAGCATCAGAGAATAGAACATTGTTGTTCCTGCTAGTTTAGTGGGATTCTGGGATTAGAGTTTGGGTCATTTGTGTGGACTAGGACTTAATAGTTTTAGTTTAAGTTTTGTAGTTTTCCTGCTTGGGGGTATCAAACGTGGGTGAACTACTCTGTATATAGTGTTTACGCCTTCCCTCTGGGAAGTCTTGTTTTTTTTATGCCGACTGCGTATTCTAAGTAACTTCCGTTTCTGGTAATGGAGTTCCGGTTGTAGTTTTTGGTTTAGCCGTTTTGCAATAAAATCTTGTTTAAATTGAGTCACTTGTCTGCTGTCTCATTTCCCTGCTCTTGAGCCTCTGCACCTGCTGTAGCACTGTTCTTCTGCTGCCCACATGGTCAAGAAAAGAGCACAAAAGGGAGACGTTTATCTCAGATATCCAAATATTGTAAATAAGGAAAACTTTCCTTATTTGTCTTCTTCTTTGTCTTTCCTTCATGCTACTATAAGCACTGGCTCTCCTACTGTCAAGTCATCTTCCTCTGCCAGTCTGTATCTTTGTTTTGTGTATAAAACTGCAAACACCATAAGCTATTTTCATCATTACAAGGCAGATTTGCACTATAGTGTGTTGTCAGATGGCTACTGTGTAGTGCCATTACTTCACCAGCTGAACAAGTGCGTTATAGGGGCTGTACAGTGTTCGGTGGTTAGCACTGCTGCCTCACATCCCTGGGTTGCGTCCCGGAGTCTTTCTGTGTGGAGTTTGCATGTTCTCCCTGTGCATCTGGGTTTTTCAACAAGGTGCTGAGGTTTTCTCCCCCAGCCCAATGACATGCTGAGGTTAATTGGTGATTCTAAAGAGCTTATACATAGGTGGCTCAAACTTCATCTGTGATTTTGATGATTTCAGACTTGGCACATCAAGAAAGACATACAATGTCCCATCACTTTCTTGCACCATGGTGTAATAGGCAGAGTTATATATACTGCCCTGTGGAAATCCAGACTTTGAAACATGGAAGCTGCATCGAGTGCTTAATGAGCTACATGATTAGGCACACTGAAAAGCTAGATGATTAATATGTTGAGAGAAATCCAAAGGTCAGTTTAGTCAGCTATTCAGGCTCTTTGTTGAATATGTGCCACTAATGAGCCTACTAAAGACCAATTACCTTCATCTGTGCCTCTGTTCTCTTCCTTTAATTCTCTCATTTTGGCTGTGACCTTTGTAAGATATGGCGGTGAGGCAAGAAAACAACCAGAACCTCTAACAAAGAATAAAAGAAATGAGTCAGTAAATGAGTCAGTAGAGCTGCTAGTGGAAATTTTGATAATATGCAGGGAACATCAGCATTTACTGACAGTAGTCTTCATCCCTCACAGGGCTTTGATGAATGCATCACAGAGGTTCACAGGCAGCATGAAGTATAGACTTTTCCTTTAATCCTTTAGAACTACAGCTGCCTCCATATGGCAAGATAAGAGTTTCAGTGGCAGTGACCTGAGAGCTTGACAGAAAATTGATACCTATAGATTTCAAAGACACAGCAGGTGCCACCTGAAAGTCAAACTCAATTTTAGTGCTGTGACTCAAAGCCGCAAGATCGAACCAAAGTATAAAAGAACCTTTTTGAAGAATATTCTTTTCATTTTCAATGTACAGAGACAGCTGTCAGCAAGAGGGTTTCGTTTTCTTTGTGTTACATTTATTAATAACAGTGAAATACAGAAACAGCAAATAGATATGACCTGCAATGTGTGTGGTGATTACAGACAAAGGAAACTGAATAATGAGCATTTCTATTGAATCAACATTGGGGCAATAACCAGGTGATTTGGTGACATGTGGAAAAGACAAACAACAGTTTCATCATTGGTGTTTCATGGTATCTATGTTAAAGTCATTAACCAGTTCTGCTGCTTTTTGGCATAAATTCAGTGTAGCCAGCTGATTCACCTGCAACTGAAACTAGTCAAACACAGGTTTTACTGTTAGCAAATCTTCCTGTGCTACAGGTAATAAAGCAAGCCATGATAGGCAGAATGTAGCGTGGCATTAGGGTGTAACTGACTCCAAAGAAGAAACAGGGATGTGAAAAGCTGATCAAAAGAAAGAAAAGAGGGCAAATCAATAGCTGAGCGGTTAAGGTGCAGAATACGTATGGGTGCCAATGTCCTGAGCAACGAGTCCACAGTTTGATTCAGAGCTGCATGTCTGTCTTCCAATATATTTCAGGTCTATGTGCAATTTCACCATCAAATTAAGCTCCACAATGTCCCCCCAACAATTACGACCACCCAACAGTATTTCCTACCAAGCAGTGAAGTTGTGTTGTGCTTTGTGGTACAATGTGTGTACATGCAACAGTGCACGCTATCATTGCTTTACAGCTCTTTGGTGAATATCCTCCGTGGCAATCCTGAGGGAAATCACTGCGGTCAAATCACATTTCAGGAGTGTGTCATTGCAATTAGAGCGAATAACTGAGAGAACTCTGATATGAGTAGAACTCCTGAACTCAATAGGCTGCCAGCCCAAAGAGCCTGTCCCACGTGGGTCTGATCCAGGATTACTTAAAGTGCAGGAAGATAAACAATGAGAACGCTGAGCGTGACACCAGAATGCTTTTTCTCTTGTCTTTATTAAAATGTACAAGCAATCAATCTTGTTGCTTTTTGTTACTGAACCTTCAAGGACAAAGAGGCAAAATCCAATCCAAGTTACTCTTTTGTAAGTGTTTATACAGTACTACACTATAAACACACAGCACACCAAGCACTCTTTGAGGGATTTTTACACACCAGTCATATTCACAAGATCCACCTGTTAGCACATTCCTGTTTACAGCCTTAATTCAAACCTTCTTTTTTGTTATAGATTCGTCATACAGCTGAAGATACAAACCAGGTGCTTAAACTCTGTAGAGGCATTTTAATTTCAGCTAAACAGTAGAAGTAGCTGATGGAAGTGTGGGGTCTGTGCAGTCTGAGCTGGTGTGTAAGAATCTGTCACTCTGGCACATAAAGTTTACATGGTGGATGTCCTGGTCTGAGTTCTGCTGTGTGTGGCCCCCCACTGGTATGTTATTGTCTGACCACGCTGAAACAGTGGACCTTAATCCTCATGTCTAAACACACAGTCCATGAATGGTATTTCTGGTATTCTTCAAAAGCATGACAGGGACACAAAGGAATTGATAAACATTAAATATTTTAACAAATATAAATTTATTGTGAGTAAAATAAAGTAAAATGATAAAAGGTTGTCTGTAAAATACCTTACAATGTTGCTTATATGTTATATTTTATCTTAGGAAAGGGTTCAGCAGTAACAGGTTGCATATTTTAAATTAGAATAATGTCCTTAAGGTGACATAAGAATGATACAGCATGAGTTGGTGACACAGGACTGAGGGGAAAAAATAAGGAAAATGGAAACAGATCAAAATGAAAATTGGGAGCAAAAACAGTCAGTCAATCTGCCCTATCTCATTTTGCACGATCTAGTAAATCTGATGATGAAATCAGATTATCAGTTTGTGGCTGCAGTTCTGACTGAATGAAACATCACTCATAGAGACGCAGACACAGGAAACGTAAAGTTAATAAAATTATCTGATGTCTTGCAAGCATGGATCACACACTGAGTTTAACCTGGATGTCTGCTGTCACCTCATGGTGAACAACTGTAAATGCATATCTGGTTGATACTAAAAGGGCAGCAAAGGCATTTGATTTGACCTTTTCAGGGAATATATAAAATAGCTAAAAACCAATACTTGTACGTGACTGAAAAGCAATTTGATTAAGAAAAATATTCCCCTGGTTATTACTTTGAAAAAGTGGGCATGACATCAGTAGAGTCACACTTGATCCTAGAATCACAGAGGTAGTTGAAATTCCAGAAATAAAATTATGTTCATAAAAATCAAAAATAAATACTCACCACTTTATTCCAATTTATTTTATAATAGGTTGTGATTATGTATCAAATTAATAAGGATCAGTTCTATATTTCTTTTGTCCTAACCCTAACCCTAAATTTGCTACTGATCTTAGTCATTTTAATGAAGAAAAATGTCTTCCAGGGTCACAAAACACACGCTGGAAATCAAACTTCTAAACTGGATCAAATATAATGTCTCTAAAATGTGTTTCAGATAGCTTTATGGCTGCAGATAACCATTTTTTTGGGCATTTTACTTGTTCTTATAGCATGTGTATATTATACCATTTAAATAAATGTTAAATGTATTGATGTTTTCAAGCAAATAAGTACATCTATGCAGCGGCCATGTTAAAAAAAAATTATAAAAGCCCTGTTTAAGTTTAACAAACAAACAAAAACAAAAAAACCAGTTGGCCAAAAATACTTTCCAATGGTTCATATAGGGATTTCAGTTGTGTTGTTGTTGCTTTATAGCAAAATATATGTTGTCCCATTTTGCCAGCAGGGCTCAAGTTTATATAATTCTATCAAGTTGCGAGCTGAAGCACTGAAATGATTTGTAAATTATGTCACATTTCACCAATATATATCTCTATATTTCAAGCATTGGGACACTGCACATTAAGAAAACTAAAATGTACAGAATGAGTTGAGTCAGAATAAGATCATTTTCATCTGTACAGTCTATGTTCCTTTCTCAGATTTCTATACTTTACATTTTAGATCTAAACCGTGAGGTTATTATAATGTGATTTAACCTGGCAGCACAGATGCTCACCTTTGAGTTTCTGTTTTACTTACTGGACTGTTTTGTGATGGTCAGCAGGTGGCAGCAGAGCTCCACCACTGAGGCTCTGGGTCCATTGTGTGCCTCAACATCCAGTGTTGTCTGTCTGATATAAAACGCTTCTCCTGTGCTTGCATTGGACGTGTTTTACACATTTGCCCTAGTCCTTTTTTCATCATTTGGGTTTCTTTTGTTTCGTTTAACAGCTTATGACTGGACCAGTGGAGCAGAATCTTAATAGTAGTCACGAAAATCTGATTTAAACTTGAAAATAATATGATTCATTTTTCTGTGCTTCATTTTTAAAGCTTATTCAGTGAGTTGCAAATAGGTAAAATATATACAGAGAGGATGGGTGGGAGTCCTGCCGGCTGGCGGGGCTGTTGTAGGGAATCAAATGAGGGTTTTACTTGATTATCGCGATATCTGGCAACCCAGCGCCAGCCTGCGTGTACCGTCAGCCCGTCAAACGCTCCGGAGCTCTGCTGCTGTCAGCCGAGACATGTTCAAAACAGAAAAACTAAAGGCTTTGGTCAACGACCGACTGAAGGCGGCCGCTGAGGAGATCTTCATCCTGTTTGAACGAACCATCAGAGAATATGAGGAGGAAGTGTTTGGTTCAAGGCAGCAGATGGAGCAGCAGCGGAGGGCGGCCGGATGGAGAGGTAACAGCAGGTCACACTGCACACCAGCGAGGATTTCACTCCTATTTAACGTTTGTTTAGCTGAACTGAAGCCTCGCTGTCAGGAGACTTTACCTAAATGCTCAGAGCGTCACACAGGAGCCAGCAAATAGCGCCATTTTGCATCCCTGGCCTGGGGAGGGGGATGCAAAATGGCTGTCAGAGAAAATGCAGCACAAAAGACGTTTCTGTTTATGATTAACTGGACAGAACAAGTGAGACAAAGCTCACTTTGATTTCTCTCCTGTCAGTAGGACAGCTAGGAGAAAAACATAATAAAGAGCTTAGAATTATTCTAGTATTATATGTACATCTTTGGGAGGAACATTTCACTGTTTTTCTACAGATGGATGTAAGAAAACCTTCCAAAACTGTAAATAACTTCCACATCAAAAATCTGTATTTTTACAAATGGTAATTTGTTCTTTTACTGTGTCTAAAATCAGCAAAAGATGTATGTTATTTGAAAGAAACAACTATTGAAAAATGGTAAATAATTTTCAACTGTTCTTCTGCTTTATTCCTTGTTCTGGTAAATTTTAGATAATAACTAGTAAAATCACAGAGGGAGAAGTATTAATTTGCACATTATTTGTAAATAAAACAAAAACAAAAACTGACCAAATCTAGAAATAATATCTACATTTTTTTTTAAAAAAGTATTTTTCTAAGTGCTAATTTGCTCTTATACTATGTGTGACTATAAAATGACAGTTTTACTGCATTTAAATCCTCTAAGATATCATTTTACAGATATTTGCAGTTGTCTTCGCTATTTTGTTTTGTTGTTGTTTTTCTTACAGGGTTTGAACATTCCAGTATTCCACATGTTTTTCAGAGACCCTTACTGCCAGATTTTCTCTCTTTTTTTGCTTTATTGACAGCAGCTTATTTGCTGCTTTGTAGTTTTAAAAAGGTTTCTTTATGAAGTGCTGCTCCATTGAATCCACAATATGCCTAATAAAAAGTGCATTTTTCAGGGGCTGCCAAAAATATGATTAGTAGCTCACAATTGTTAATGCAATTGTTGAGGAAATTTAGACATTGTATGTGGAAAAGGTGAAACTGATTACTTTCTAAAGCAACTGTATAATGTGTTTTATTGTCGTGCGAGCCTCAGAGAAAGACAAATTCATCCAACAAGGAAACACTTTTACCACTTTTATCTGTTTACTACATCTACTTCCTGCTACAAAGCACTCATTATTTGCACATATGAGTTGTGCAAATAATGAGTGATTTGCTGAAGATGACTTCTTGCATCTTTGTACACTTCTGATATTATTGCAGCATTTGTTTTTGTGACTTTTTCTGTTATGTCATCACAAACCAGATCCTTTAATTTCACAAACAGGCAGCAAAAGACCAGTATCATTGCACCTGTTGCTACCTTGTGCAATGGAAGGCTGTGTCCTTTTGCTGTTGTTACCATCTTTTCATCAGCAGGCGGCACACCATAATGGTTTAGGTTAAATATATGCAAAACAAAATATGTATTTGATCAAGCTAAATTCTGAACTCATTTTCTGTCTTGTGATACTGTTACAGCTCCCCTGCAGCTCTCTGTCCAGAAAGAGGATATTCCCTCTGAGCAGGATCACTGTGAGAAGAGGATGGAGCGTCGTGAGGATGACCGAGAGCCCCCGCACATAAAAGAAGAACAGGAGGTGGAACCGTTGACGGCTCAGGCTTGTGAAAAGCAGGAAGAAACAGACACCAAAGACTCTATGTTTAATATAATTTATGTACAGAGAAGTGATGAGGAAGGAAGACATTCACCACATCAAAACCAAATAGTTAAAAATAAAGAGGGCGACCTTTTGCCTGGCAGCTCTTCTCAACCTGTTAAAGAAGGTGCATCAGAGCCAACCAGTGACTGTCAGATGAGTGAAGGAAGTGATGACGACTGGAGAGACGATGGAGGACTTCACCGTGACGCAAACAAGAACAAACCGCAGAGCGCTGGTGAGACAGCCGACAGACCGTACACCTGCAGCGTTTGTAACAAGAATTTCAGGATTAAATCCATTCTGACCCGCCACATGAAGACACACACGGGAGAGAAGCCGTACAGCTGCAGTGTTTGCGGTAAAAGCTTCATCCAGCGCTCCTATCTGCAGACTCACATGAACTCTCACTCTGGACAGAAGCCGTACAGGTGCAGTTTTTGTGGCAGAGGATTCACACAGGTCGGAAACATGAACGCCCACGTACGGATCCACACAGGAGAGAAACCTCACAGCTGTACTGACTGCGGCAAAAGCTTTAGAGAGAAAGCTGACCTCATCAAGCACACAATAATACACACCGGTGAGAAACCATACAGTTGCACTGTGTGTAATATGAAATTCAGCGCCCAGTCGAATCTGACCCGCCACATGAAGACTCACTCCGGGGAGAGACCTTATAGTTGCACTGCATGTGGAAAAAAATTCATCCGGCGCTCTCATTTAATCATTCATATGAAGACTCACACAGGAGAGAACCCGTAGATTATTTGATTTCTTTGGTAGAGTGAATGAGGACACACATTCCATGAAGCGTAAGTGACCCAAATCTTGTACTGAACAGTTTGTTTGTTGTTGCTATTTTAGAATAAAAGATGAAAGTTAAAGTTTTTCTCCAGGTGATTTGAGTTGGCAGCTGTTAACTTGTTAAATCAGTAAAGTAGGCATTATGAGAGCATTTTCATGTCCTCCAAAATCATCAGTTTGTCCAGTCTTCCTGGGTGATACATTTTATTTGTTGTCAAAAAATCCCATGAAAAGAGCAACACAAGGGAAATGTTTAGTGACACTCAGCCTCAGACCAGTTACTTCCTATTGAAATTTTTAATATCCACTTACAATGTGGCCATTCTTATTACAAAAGGAGTATTGTAGTCAATTGTAATTATTTCTCAAGAGTATATTGTACATTTGTAGGGATTTTTTTAGGGTTTTTTTGTGACAGAAAGATGAATTTGGGATTTATGTCTAACAAAGTACAACGTGTGTGTTTATTGTAGAACATGTAACCCAGGGCAACTGTGGGTTGTCTGACAACAGCTCATCTCTATAGTGCTGAGGAATAACACATATCTGCTTTGGTCTACAAGACAACATGTAGAAGCATCAGTTAAATGTTTGATCACTTATGACACTGATACAGAAAATATCGCTGATTTTTGGGTGATTTTTATTCTAAATGTTCAGCCAACAGTTTCCTTTTGAATGAAGAAATGCTCAGGGTTTTTCACAATGATGGGATCTGGAATCTGTAGAGATGACTGATAGGATTATAAAAAGCAAAATGTGGATAATCAAACACTTATTAAATCCCTTCGCTTTGGCAGCATAAACTGACAGATTATATAAAACACTGAATAGAGAGCATAGCCCAGAGTGTGGTTTTACACACTTTCTTTTTGCCAGTAATGTCCAAGCAATGCTGGTATCAAACCCACTACCAGAATGCAGAGATTCTTACGTCCTTCTGGAGTTTTTAATTGGCATATCTTTTGTTTTTTAAGCATGTCTTGGTTTGTTTTTATCAGTGTTATGTGTTTTTTTTTTTTAAGCATAGGTCTGTGTTTAAGAATGAGAGATCAAAGCCACCTGTGTTTTATTATGTAACTTTCTATGAGTGTTTTTGTTCATGTATGTACTTTTTTTAACCTGTAAACAAAGAGCTGAACTGCCAATTTTTTCAGTCCTTCAACTTTAAATGTAAGATAGAAGAGTTGTGTGTGTAAGAAACTGACCACAAGCAAACAGAATTATATCATTTCAATATTAAATGCAGTACCAAAAGAATTCAAAACCCATCATGTTTTGATTAGATAATAATTATTATTATTTTTAGTGACCACTCACTGTTCATTGTCATCCTAGGGGAGACTTCTTCTATCAGCATAGAAATGTTTCATCATGGAATAAAGGTGATCACTTTAAACAACTTTGTACTGATTTGCAGCGATTATTTCCTCCAAAGGGATAAGTAGATCAAAACCACATCACTAAAATCTTCCTACAGTGCAACAGTCAACTGATACCCTCACTGTAGGTTCAATGGTTTGCATCCCATCTGTAAGGTGTGTCGGCTGAGCAAATGTTTGACTTGCATTAGCTTAATTTTCATGGTCCTATAAAAGTATTTCAAAGTCCACATTAAGGACAAATAATGAGCTAAGACTCTGAGCTGCAAACTGATCCACAACTGATATTTTTCTCTCCTTTTGTTTTATTTATTGATTTTTGTTTTGTTTTGTTATCAGAAAAAGAGGACACATCTTAATGTCCCTCCAAGTGTTTCAGGTTCAGTTCCAGTTAGCTCTATCATAAAAAATACGTTTTCAAAGTTTCATGTTTGTTATTGTTGTCATGGTGAATTAGTTTGTTTTCTGGGTTTGGAAGCTTGTAAATGGTGATCTGACAACTGCTGCACATGACTGAGAAAAAGTTTTGAAAGGTTGAAACTGGGTATATATATATAAGGAGAGAGAAAGAGAGTGCTTTCCTTCTCCAGGAATGCAGAATTTTTAAGATTTCTTTATTTACAGTGTTTTCCAACACCTTTTTAGCATTCTGTAGCTGCATCTTTTGGTGATTTGTTCAGAGTTCAGCTTGTTTCTCATCAGCTGGACTGTGTTCACAGAAAACTGCAACTTTTTTGCAAATTCAACCAAAGAAATAACAATCAGGGAATATGTTCGTTGAGTCAGGTGTTGCTGTCTCCCAAGAGGTGTCAGTATGAGGGCTTCATACCTTTAACCCCTGTACTGAAAAGGAAATGCAAAGTCTTTTCTATGTGGAATGTTCTATATGACATTATTAAATTGTGGCATTGGAGGGGAAGAAAATCCCTGGACATACACTACCAGTCAAAACACATTCTCATTCAATACTTTTCATTTATTTGTATTATTTTCTATATTGTAGATGAATACTGAAGATTGACGCTTTTTTTGTTTACAACATAATTCCATATGCATTCTTTTATAGTTTTGATGTCTCCAGTATTAATCTACAATGTAGAAAATAATTAAATAAAAACCATTGAATGAAAAGGTGTGTCCAAACTTTTGACTGGTACTTTAGATAAAAGTAATTCCTTCTAAAATTGGCCTTAAAAATGTTCTTTTAAAATTTATTCCCTATGTACCATAGACAGTGTATAATGTATAGGCACTGTATTCCATATCTATTCAACATAAATGTATCAACAATAGGTAATGCTAAGTTTAAGGCCCTGTGATGGGCTATTTATGTAGTACCGATTAAAACCAGACAGAAAATATATAAAATATTACTTTAACTGACTACAATGCATATTAAGGTTGAGACTCGACAGTAATATTTATTATGTAAAATGACCTTCAATGCAAAAATTAACTTGTGTAACAATACAGCTAAGACCCTGCAGTATTACAAAATACAAAAACAAAACTTACAAATATAAATATAAAGGCTAAGACCCTACTGTAATAATTATTATGGAGATTAGCCTGATTAACTTGTGCTAGGATTTTGACCAAATAAAAGTATCCATGAAAACTTACCAAATGCAAGGATCCCTGGATCCCCTGTAAGAAAGTATTTTTTAATATTATTATTTTTTTAATTTTCTGCAGAATGTTTTGTGTTTTGTTTGATAATATTTTCTGTGTTCTAATATTTTATTTTATTCGCGACAACAATGAGTGCCATTGGGGAAATAAAAATCATCAAAAATAAATAAAAGTTGTCCTTTGCAAAAAAACGGAAGAATTCATTTTCATGTTCACTTAATCGTTGCGTTTAATTATCTATTAACTGCTGCATTTATTTTTATCATTTGATATTTATTAATTTATTTATTTAATATGAGTATTTTTTTAATTGAATAAAGAGGCATTCCATACTCCTGTGAGCGTATAAGCTCATGACCGCTACTGCAAACATGTTCATGCATCTACTTGTTTTTCTTAATTTATGTTTCTCATGCGTTTTATTTTATTGTTATTGCATAAAACTTAGGTGTGCTGCTTCTCTTCTGAAGTGCCCTGTATGTTGGATGGCGTTTATGAGTCTAATCTACGTACCGTGATTGATTGTGACTGAAATTATTGAATGTCTGAATGAAAACGTTCACCTGCAGTTGAGCCAAAAAAAATAAATAAATAAAATAGAAAATCAGGCGGAACTGCGCTGACGTCATTTCCGTTGCGCGAAGCTGAAAATTTGGCGCTGCGGTTTGTCTTGAACAAAACACTGAGAGAGATAGTGTAAACATGGGAAATACCGTCGAGAGCATTATTCCCGTAGCTGTACCGGTATTGTAGCTTTGTTCATAAAAACAGAACCGCTGTCTGTCGCTTGCTCGGCCGGTTGTCGGTGTCCTGGTTCCGGAGAGGCGGATTCAACGTTAGCTGGAGCTGCTCAGGTTAGCTTAATCTGAAAACTAACCAATAACAAAAGCAGCTCGATAAACTCTGCTGGACGAACAACAGCACCTTAATACGAACACCAGGCTGCTGGTTAACAACAGTCATCATGAACAGGATGAAAATGAAGAAACCCAAGGTGAGATGTCGTTAAATAACAAGAGTAACCGTTAAATGTGGCACCTGCCATCGTTTTGTTTTCTTTTTGTTTCCTCCTGTCTGATTTCATTTCTTCTGAACCCATCTGTGCAGCTGTCTTAAATTTTTCTGTGTTTTGCTTTCCTGGGCAAAGCAGTAATAGATCATGGAGTCTTAGGGTGCTTTTAATATAGACTTTATTTTATTGTATCTGTCTTTTATCACAGTCTCTCTGTTACTCTACCATTCTGCGTGTCTGAATTTTGCCTTTTGCAGCCTCTGGTGTTTCCGAATTGTATTTATTTATGACAGTGTTTCCTCAGTCCCAGTTTTATACAATATTTACATATTTAAATGCACGAGTTCTTTTTGAATTATTTGTTATCGGATCAAACTTTTCTGCAGCTGTTTGCAACATCTCTTACACCTTCATCACTGGATGGAGTTAGCAGTATCACTGATTTTTTTTGCATCCTTCAAAATTGAATGCATTTTTAGAATAGAGAAACTGCTAGTCATACTTTTTTGAAATTATAATTTTTTTTAGAAATCCATTTGAGTTATTTTACCAACTGTTGCTGTTACCAGATTAGTGATCTAGAGAAGAAATATGCCATATTTTGAAAATAAAAAAGAAAAGGTTTTGAAAGATTGAAACTCAAACGTTAAATAAACACATAAGTGAACAAAAAATGCTGAGGTTCAGATTTACTGTTGCAAAGCTTTGAAAAAAAAGGTTTCACTAGACTGAAGCAAATTTTTCATGGCTTCCATAATGTATTGATGGGCTGTATTCACTTCTTCAGACCCAGCCACTTTTATCCTTATCTTTTATTTTTCTAGACCAAAGTGTTTTTAATACCTTTTCTTCTAAATAGCATGGATTTCACATAAGTAAGATTTTTTGCTGATATTCTAACCTTAGAGATGTGACTTTTGCATAACTATAGTTTTTAGTGACTTATCAAGTGTATGTGTGCATCAGTGTAACTAGAGACCGTACTGCCAAATTGCTAATCTACAATAAAGTTTAATCACTGACTCCTTTACTGAAATGTAAATGTTGTCAGTGTCTTCTCTAAGACAACAAACAAACGGCACCTGTGACATGTTGGTATATTTTTGTTTTTGTGGTTTCTGCTAGGTATCTGGAGGGAAACTTGGACAGCAGAAGAACATCTCGTCCTTCTTTTCCTCCAAAAACCAAAAGGTAATGGGAAAACTGGACGTTTTTTGGCCCCAGTATCTTCTGGGCCTTTACAGGGATGTATGTAATGCATATTGTGGTTGATCAAACATTCAAATACATTTTAGTTAAAAAAAATTAGATAGGTAAAAAAAGTAGTAGTAGTTTTGTAACTGTAAATCTTTGTAATAAAGCCTTTAAGACTAGGGAAAGAATGAAAACAACTCAGCATAGTTAATGTTACATCTATCAAGCATCTGCCTCTTTTAATTCCTCTATACTGTACACACTATGTGTGTGCATTTCTCATCAGCTTATTTTATGCTTCTTGAATTAAATTCCTTTGCATTGCAACAGTTTGAATACTCTTTTGCATTATATTGTTATTTTGCTACAGAAAGACCTTATATTTCTGTAGGATATCCACTGGACAGATAGGTAAAATGGCAAAAAAGCCAGCTTTTCAGACTGTGAGATGAATGCATAAAACTGCAGTCAAATTATATACCTGCAGTTTTTTTTTTCCTTTTCCTCTGTTCTCTTGCTGTGCAATTGTATTTCTTCCTGATGTACACAAATAATTACCTACTAATATTTGTTTTAAATTTTAAAATACTAATTTATTGCTTGCAGGACTTGTCATCTTCCACGAAAGTACCCATTACTGGCACTACACAAACCAAGAATGAACCCCAGATCAAAGATGGTGGAAGCTCTCTATTCAGACTCCATTCCCCGTTAAAGAGGGATGTCCTTGGGGGTCTTGAAAACCTCCTTCCCTCCTCACCAGATCTTCTCCTCTCTGTGCCTGAAACTCCCAACAGTCAGATCAGGCCTGCTTTCTCTCCTTCCACTAGAGACGCAGGTCTATGGAGCCCAGAGCCCAGCAGAGAGGCAGCATTCTCCTCAAAGCTCGGTCAAATGTCCCCCATCTGTCGCAGTCCCTGCTCCAAAGGGCAGAGTCTGAGGAGACTGATGGCTGAGGAGGGAGGGAGATCCAGGAGGGAAGATCGATGGTCTGGCTCTATTAAAAGACTCCTCAGCCCTAAGGAAGAGTCAAACCATGCCAAGAGACCAAGAACTGCTAATCCATCACCACCAACAACCGTGATCAACCCTACAGGTAGCAGCGTAAAAGGAACCAGAGCTGTGATGGACCCCGTAAAGGCACCTCATTTATCTAGTGGCCAATCAGCAGATCAGTCTGAGAGATTAATAGTTCACTGCCGAGACACTGAAGTGGTCCTCAGTGACAAGAACGTAACTGTGTCACTGACGTCGGGTTTTTGCCAGGCTTTAGGGGAAAAGAGAAAACATGAGGAGGAACAAGACAAGAAAGATTCTTGTTTTACAATGATAACAGAGCAGAAAGTATCTGAGTTGAAAACTAATGGAAATCTACACACGGGTCTGGATAAGGACAGTGATGGTCTTACTGCTGATGTGCATCAACCCAGTGCACCAACTCTCACACCTGCACCAACAGACGGAGAGGATGACCTAAATGAAAAAGAAAGTACAAGAGCACCAGTGTCAGATGGAGACAGAGATGAAGCAGCTGGAGGTACAGATGCAACCTGCAACTGACTGCTTTTCTTATCTAGTTATTATGATTACTTTTACCAAAGTTGCATATTTTCTGTGAAAAATGTAGACAGTGTCTATATCAGCTGATAAATTAAAAAAAAATGCAGTTAAACTAAATTTGAGATTATTTACAAACAGTGTGACCATTTTGTGGACAAGTTTAAATTTTTACTTTGCTGTGCTCATCATTTTTCTTTATCAATCTGAGAAATTTTGTGGTTCTTGATATATTGTTACTGTTTTTCTATATTATGTTGTGTTGATATCAGCGTTCGCTTTAAGAATATCTAGAATTAATCAGTCCTCCATGTCAAAGCTCTTCTTCGCCTTTCTTGAACACATTTTTCCATGTAATGACATGGAATTCAAAAATTCCTACATAAACCTTTTATGTGTGGTAGGCCCACTTCGCAGAAATGTTGTGCTAAAGACCAAAGAACGATTTAAGCTGTTTCACAGTATTCACTGTCATATTCTCATGTTTCGTCAGTATATCACTCTTTGATTCTAGTGAGTTTTGAATCCTGCTAACTTGCCTTTTTGTGTTGCTTTCAATTTTATGCCAAAAAACCCCCCAAGAAAATACAGAAACGATGTCTGTGTGTCCCATAGAAGAGATGTTGGATGAGGGCTGGTTTGCAGAGCAGATGGAACATAATGAAGATCGTGCAACGGAGGATAAACCCAAACCCCGGTGAGAAAGGAGGTTTGTGGAGAAGGGGACATGAACACACTGGCTTAATGAAGTCGTAGCAGAGTTTGACATGAAACAAAAGTGAAGAAGCAGCTCCTGACACACTGGGCATCTATGTACAGTTGAAGTACATTAAGTTTGAAATAGCTGGTACTATGTCACCCAATGCTAGTTATTTTTATGTAAACCTGCTCAAGTTAAAGCTGAAACGTGGTACTTTGATGCCGTCTCTAGTGTTTTATTTTAAACAATGTGTAAAAATGTGTAACTGCATGTGTAATAAAAGTCCTTTCTGTCCCTGCAGTAAGGTACCAGACCATGTGATTCTTTCTGGAGGCCCAAACAACCGCTACTGGGTTATGGATGTTGAGGAAAGACCAGGTCACAAAACACTGACCATGTCATGCTCCAAGTCTCTACATCCGACTGAGACGTGTCTGCTCAAAGATGGATGGTAATGCTGTGTGTCAGGACATTTGTCCCGTTCACAATTCCTTTTCATTTCATATATGATATGCATTTTGTGCTGAATTCAATTTCAGTAAGTTTCAGTGGAAATCCTACGAGTGTTTCACCTTTTCATTCTGCAATCATTGAAATGTTCCATTAATATAGATTTTGTCACAATCTGTAGAGAAATTCTGCTTCCATTCTTTGCTTGGGTTCGCTGGTGCTATTTATTGTCATTCCACTTTGCATGACAATAAATGATGTGTTTCTCTAATGACCTTCTCTGATGATCTGTGCTGATTAGCGAACGTGTGTCTTGTCTTGTTGCTTCATTGAGCATGTGTACATCTGTCTTTACGTGCGTATAAAATGATTTTTCATTGGTTGTTTCCAGGGAGATGACGCCTGTTCGTCGTGGTGATGTGGTACATCTGGAGGGCTGCTCTGATGGTGGATCCTGGTTGGTGGACAGGGAACAGGGCTTCCTGGTTTTACTACCTGATAGCCTCATCTCAGGTACCAGTATCTCCAGCTCCATCCGCTGTATGAGACGTGCAGTACTGGGAGATATGTTCAAGGTAAAAGGCTTTAATAATAGTGAACAATAATGTGTCATTTAAGTGAGTGTCGGGGTGCTTAGAGAAACTCTTCTTTGAATAAAATGTGAAAGTAGGAACCACGTGTTTTGTTTGTTTTGTATACTGTTACATTAATAAGCTAAAATGTACAAAAGATGCACGCATAATGAAATGCAGTTGCCCTGAAACACATTCCAGCTTTAGTTACAAGTTAAATGTGTAGTTTTTTTGTTCATTGCTTCAAAGAAGTTTTGATTTAAATGCTCTCTAAGGCTATAGTTTGATGTTAGTGCATTAAGTCACATTTTATTGCACAATGTTCGTTTTATTTTGACATCACATACCTTAAAAACACTAAGCTGTACTGTTTACTGTCTCCATTGTTTGTTTGCCTTGATGCAGAGTTTTGACGGCGGTTCGATGCAGATGCTGAATGGCACCATGGTCCATGAAGTCTTCCAGAGAGCAGCTACAGCTAAAGATTTTTCTTTGGAGAAACTGTCTAAGCTGGCTGACGAGGCACTGCATGGTCCTCGATATCTGGGAGACATGTGAGATTTATTATGCAGACCTTTACCTTTCTGTAATGATGCAAGTAACAGTTTTTCAAAATACTGTGCTTGAACAAAGCAGTAAATGTTTGAAGAGATTGTTAAAGTGATCAGTTCATTTTGAATTGCATTTGTAGAAGATGATGATGGTAAAATAGTATTAAGAATCCACTTTAAGGGTGATCTTTCACTTGTTTGTATGGTTTTTCTTTCTCAGTTAAATTTGTGTTTCATCAATGTGTTCATAGGTACGGTTTGGGTGTAAGTCAGGAGGAGATGAAACAGGAGCTGCATAATTATCTACCTTCACTGCAACACTGGGCAAATGAGTACCTCAACTCTTCAACACCTAAAGCCATCAGCCTTAAAATGTATGTAAATTCCTAAGACTTATTTAGCTCTGTAGGATTGTATCTGTTATTCAGTGTAAAGATTATCCACAGTTTAAAAGGTAATGGCCTAAAACCTGTTATCAGTGTTTTGCCAACTTTTTGGATTACTCTCTGTCTTCCTTGTCTCAGTCACAGCAACAGCAGAGCTCCAAGCAGCTGTCAGGACTCTGCAACTGTTGTCACGGTAACAGACCTGGCAGACATAGAGGAGAACGTCTGGTCCCCGAGATTTGGCCTGAAAGGGAAAATTGATGTGACAGCGCGGGTTCGAATCCAGAGCCCACGTAATGGCGGCCACAGAATTCCAGAGGAAAAGATCGTCCCCTTGGAGCTGAAGACTGGAAAGGAGTCAAACTCAATAGAGCATCGCAGTCAGGTTAGTGGGCCACAGTCGACATGTATGTAGAGCAGTGAGTGAAGTGAAAAGCAAGTTTTATTTAGGTTTAGGTGGGTTTCTATGTCTAGGTGATCCTGTACACTCTGATGAGCCTCGAGAGATACAATCCTGAAACAGGCTTCCTGCTTTACCTCAAGACTGGCAACTTGCACCCTGTAGTAGCCAACCACATGGACCGCAGAGGTACGCATGTGCTGAACCAGCCTGCCCAACACCAGCTGTAAACAATCATTTACTTTTTTAAATGTGCAAATGGGGACTCTTAACAGATTTTGAAATTCCACAAAACAAAATTTAAATGAATGAAAAAGAACTGAATTGTGTGTGCCTGACCACAACTTGACGGTGCAGTGACCACAAAATCCTTTTATGGCATTATCTCCTCCGTCACTCTTATTACTAAAACTCTTTCTGTTCATGTCAGAGCTGCTAAAGCTGAGGAACACTTTGGTCCATCATGTTCATAACTGTGTGGAGCAAGAAGCAGAGCGGAGTCGCCTCACTAGACTGCCTGACATCCTGACGAACAGACAAACCTGCCAGTATTGTCCTCAGAAGAGAAACTGTGCTTTATATGAGAGGTAAACCTTTTCAAACACATTTTGTGGTCATGGAAATCTCAAACATCAGACTTTTTCTGAAAGTTTCCAGCTGTGTATCAGAGACATGTGTCCTTTTGTTCAGAGCTGTGGATCCCAGCTCAGCAGATGTCAGTGAGGATGTTGTGCAAGACTTTCTGCAGCAAGAGACTGGCCATCTGACTCTGCCACATCTGAACTATTTCTCTCATTGGCTGCTGCTCTGCTGCCTGGAGGCTGCTACCATGGAGACCAAGAACAGTCGAAAGCGTGTATGGCTTCAGACAGTTCAGGAAAGGTACAAAGCTGACTCCCAAACATAAACACTGATGGTCTGTGGCCTTCTCTGAATGTTCTACTTCTTATTGCTCCAGCACATGCAGTAAAGCACTCAGTCAAAGCCTATTTTTTAAGGCAGGGACTTTACAGTCTATAAAACTTTTAAAGTATTTAACTCTGACTTGTGTTTCCAGTGAGAAGAATGGAAGCTGTGTGGGGAATCTGCAGCTCAGTGATCCAGTGACTGTGCAGTCTGAAGGTGTTTTCCTCCACCGTTTCCAGCGCAGTAGTGTTGCTTCACAGCAGGGTTTGGCCAGCGGGGATCGGATTGTTGTTAGCGATCAGGAAGGTCGCCTCGTTGGCTTGGCAACAGGGTACCTGTGTGAGGTCAGCAGGAAAGTGATCAGCTGCACTCTGGACAGGTGGGAATAAATGCACATCAACCTTACTTTCTGAGTGTTTTAACTAAAGGACAGTAAATGATGTGGTTTTTGTTCAGTCATTTACTGAGCAAATAATTTTACTTACCAGATTCACACCTACTTAATAATTTAATGTTTCCCAGGGACCTGTCAAAGTACAGTGATGTGTTGTTTCGAGTGGATGGTGATGAAGGTGTGGTGGGACTCAGCACTCACCTCACCAATGTCTCCAGGCTGATGGAAAGCTGTCAGGACAGGTAGGTACAGTGCCATGAGATGCATGTAGGAGATATATGAAAAGGCATCTGAAAGGCTTTTAAGGTGTAATTAACTAGAATGTCTCTCTGTGCAGTGATCGCCTCAGGGAGTTGGTTGTTGACCTTCGTTCTCCAGAGTTTATCTCAAATCTCAGTTCCGTTCTGCCCAGAGAGGCCAAGGACACAGTGGCCAACATCCTCAAAGGTGACTCAACTCTGTTTTTTGACTCTGCCTGTCTTCTGCTCTTTGCTTTATCCTTTAGTGAGGATAATGCACACATGCCAAAAAATCTTATACAGATAATGGAGTTCTAGTTTCATGCTAAAACCAATATTAGAACATTTTTTCCACGCCTTGTCTGTTATTTTCTCATATGTTGCTTATGTAGATGAACACCCGCTTGGTCACTTAATGCATTTATGTGCGTTTTGTTTGTGTAGGTCTCAACAAACCACAGAAGCAGGCCATGAAGAAGGTGTTATTGTCTAAAGACTATACACTGATTGTCGGCATGCCTGGCACTGGCAAAACCACAACCATCTGCACTCTGGTAACCCCCAGATTATCATATATAAACTTACCTGAACCATAAAGCAACATTATTTACTCCCCATAAGGCCAAACTCTAACCCTCTCACCTGCACACATCTGTCTCAACCATTCTTTCTTTGTGTCTTGCTCTTCCTCTCTTCTTCACTTTTCTTAGGTTCGTATCCTGCATGCATGTGGCTTTAGTGTGCTGCTGACCAGCTACACTCACTCTGCTGTTGACAACATCCTGCTGAAGCTCAAACGTTTCAGAGTTGGTTTTCTGCGTCTGGGGCAGGGACAGAAGGTGAACTACGGTTGACGTGTTATTGTGTGTTTGGATGACAGTGAAGTCTTGACTTACCAAACTTGTTTCATAGCAATATAATTCGTCTTTTGGTCGAGATATCTGCTGTTAAAACACAACCCACTTCGTTCTCACATTTATTTGTACTGAAGCACAGATCACTATTAAGTGTGAATGAAGTTGTGCAGTAATGAATCAAAGTAGTAATATCTGGGTTAGGAAATAATTTAGATTTTTAAATATCAAGAGAACATGTAAAAGTACAAATGTCTAGATCTCTTGTTTTTGTTTTGCAGTATTCTCCTCATGATTTGCTCTAATTTCTTTTTTTTCCTCTGCTCTCTCCAGGTTCATCCAGACATCCTGCCATACACAGAGGAAAGTGTGAGGAAGAACAGCGTCCATACTCTGTCAGAGCTGGAGCAGCTTTATAACAAAGAGGTGAGCAGTTAGTGTGTATTTTCTTCAAAACCTTTCCCTTTCAGATATTGTAACTTACAACATCTGCACAAAATAAGAAATTATTTTTTTTAAAATTAATGCTCATCTTCCGTCTCTTTGTAGCTGGTAGTGGCAACCACCTGTATGGGCATCAAGCATCCCATTTTCACACATCGCCGGTTTGATTTCTGCATCGTAGATGAGGCATCGCAGATCAGTCAGCCTATCTGTCTGGGACCGCTGTTCTATGCCAAACGATTTGTCCTGGTTGGAGACCATCAACAGCTGCCACCAATAGTACAAAACCAGGAAGCCAGGTTGAGCATCTGTGACCCGTGTTGATGATGTAGCTGCAAAGATTCAGCATTTATCAATGTCTTTCTTTCTTCTCTTTTCCCATCAGGTCACGCGGGATGGATGAAAGTTTATTTAAGCGACTAGAGCTCCATAAAGAGGCAGTGGTCCAACTCAATGTACAGTACAGGATGAACAGGTAAACCTACATACTTAAACACTTTATGTTACAATAATCAGGTCTTATGACCCTGAAATGAATAAAGTCCGAATTTACAGCTGCTCTGTCTTCCTGATATCACCGAAAAAACTTTACAGCTGCAAAACAACTTGGTTAGGGCAGTTTGGACAAATTAAAGTAAACCCACTCTCTGATAGTAGTTTGTGCTCTATTGTTTCAGGCAGATCATGTCTCTCAGTAACTCTCTGATGTATGACGGCCAACTGGAGTGTGGATCAGAGAGGACGGCCACAGCCCTGCTCACTCTGCCCTTCCTGCTCACTGTCCAATCAGAGCTCAACTCCTACTCTCAGATGCAACCACAGCACAACCTGTCTTGGTTACAGGCCACACTGCTGCCTAGCAACCCAGTTTGCTTCCTGGATTGTTCAGTGGTTGGTGAAATACAGAGGGCACTTCAAGTTTTTTAATTTTGTTGAGCTACAAGTTGCTCAATTTAAGCTGAAGGTCAAATAACTGAAGCAGCCACTGTAACTATTGAAGAAAGTGGTCTGACTAAAATAAGATTGCTTTACTGAAGACTGGGCTTTTCATCTGGTTTAGTCTGATGCATGTATGACAGACTTGGTACATGTGGAACAGTGTTTGAAAGTAAGAAAGTGGAGGTGCATTGATCTTAATTTTGTTTTCTCTCCACTGGTTCCTTCAGGTGCCTGCACTGGAGTCGGTGGAACAGGGAGGAATAAGCAACCACACCGAAGCTGCCCTCATACACATGCTGCTTTCACTTCTGATAAAGGTGCACCAAGTTTTAAAGTGATGCTCAAGTATTTAAGACAAAATAAATTCCTGTTTTGTTACAGATATAGAAAAATTGAATTTTGGTGTGAACGTTGGATCATCAGTGTAGTTTGCCCTCATATTAACCTGTTTATTTTTCTTACTTTAGGCAGGGTGTAAGCCCAGTGATGTGGGAGTTATCGCCCCCTACAGGCAACAGTTAAAGAGAATCTCAGCTGTGCTGCAGTCCTCTGCTTTCACTGGTGTTGAGGTGAACACAGTGGACAGGTACCAAGGAAGGGACAAAAGTCTGATTGTTCTTTCTTTTGTCAGGAGCACTGCAGAGGAAGGAAACGTGAGTGTTTCTCTCCCCTTTTCACTCATTTTTGTGCACATTTTTCTTTAGACCTCTGTCTGCACAGACAACCAAGTGACTGCTTCTACCTGATTCTCTCCTGCCTGTCCATTCAAAGTTAGGGGAGCTGCTAAAGGACTGGCGTCGCCTGAATGTAGCCATCACCAGAGCTAAACACAAGCTGCTGATGGTGGGTTCTGCCACAACACTACGCCGTTACACGCCAGTGGAGAAACTACTCAACCATCTTCAGCAGGAGAACATGATATCCTTAAGAAATTATCTTGATACTCCTAAATTTTTCCTCATTTTAAGACAAATTATTCTCTAGTAGGGGTACTGTTATTATTAATTCTAATAATGTTATGCAAAGTTGGTGTAGCTTAATCAAAACTTACATCTGTTTAACAGCAAGTCACCAATATTCCTAAAGAGTCACAGTTTAGCAGTTATTTTAATGACTTCTGTGTCTATACATTTTTTTCCTGAACTCTTTCTTCACATTATCCAGCTCCCACCAGCTGCCCACAAGGCCTTACCCAACATGCACCTGTAACAGAAGTCTATGAAGCTATAAATGGTGTTTCAAGTCACCTGTATACCTCACACCTCAACGTCAAGGCCTCACCCTCAAACTGGAAATATTTCAAATAAGACCTGAGCTAACTGGTATCAAAACCAAATGCTACTCACAAAGTAAAATGCTCCATTGCATTTACATTCACAACTTGGCATATTTTCTTGCGTTTTCCTGCAGATCAGTAGATGGCCAGATGTAAACCACACAACTTTAGGCCACAGCTGCTGTTGCTAATGTTTATCCGTTTTAAATGCAACACACTTTCAGCACTGTAATTTTAAAGTGTCCGTTAATGTCTTAATGTGAAACAAAGTACTGAGATGCTGAATAGCTGCAATAGCTACATGAGCATTTGTGCTGCATTCATAAGATGGTCCAGTAGTTCCAATGTGTTGAACTGGCACTGATTTTAAGTGCACCAGACCTCAAGTAGGAGTCAGATTTGGATGATTCATCAAATACCTCACTCAATACACTGACAATATGTCAGGTGCAACTATTAGTAATTTAATCAAATATATGAGTATGGACACTGGAGTTTTCCATAATTTATTTTTCTCGACTGCAGCAGTCAGATACACTCGTACATGTCTGCCACTGAACTGAAGTTTGTTAAATCTTCAGGAATGACAAACTTGATGAGACTGAAATTATGGTATTGTTTACAGTCTGTTTGGTAGTAAATCAGTCTTTAACCACCTCAAAACTTTTAAGCTGTCATATAATTTCTTATTTAATGGATTGACTGGATCAAGAAGAGCATTATATTAACAGAACTCTATTCTGATCTGTGAATGTGCTTCACTATGTCGGTCTACAGCTGTAAAAAATGGAAAAACAAACTGGTATATAAATTGTTTTATTGATTTATCTTTTTATCAACTAAGTTTTCTATCTCTTATGTTAAGTAACAGCAAAAGCTAAAGTAAATTCAAGCATTTGAGTCATTTATCTCAATTCCTCTGTAGACCAGCTGAACTAAAGCTGGACAGAAACAGATTGCAGAAGACAGAACAGTTGGAATTGTAGGAATGTAGAAGAAACTACAGTGACAAGAATGATCCTGCTCAGAATCATTTTGGAAAGCCTTGTTGTATTATAACGCCAGTAAACTGTCATGTTGGACTTTGTCAAATAACATTCTGACCACAACTGTAATTCAACATTCAATCTGTTTTACTTGAAGATAGACTTTGAGTTTATTTATTTAAAATCTTGTCATTTGTTTTGAGTTATTGTTATGTGAATAAAATAATGCAAATCCTTACAAAATGTGCTGTTTTTTTCTATCCTATAGTATGCTGGTTAGTTGAGTGATATTTCGTTGTAAGGCTTACCAGTCTGGACTCTAGTCTGCTTTTTTTTTTATGCCATCTTGTATTTATTAATAGAAGATACAAAGCGTCTATCTGCAGGTATGTTTTGACCTCTCAGCTCGTTATCTGTGTCTGAAACTATATTGTGATTGTTCCCTGCAGAACACTAACAGCCTGTCCAGATATGTTGATTCTTCCATCATCTCTCACTTCAAGTTCCAGTTCCCCGCCTCGACTGGAGCACTGGTAAGCTACACAAAGACACAGGATAATCTGAGTGTCAGTAATGGAGCATTTATAGGAGGAAACAACACATCAAGTAAGTCGCTCAGTTAATAGTAAAATAGCTTGCCTCTGGTTTAGCTGTTTAAATTGTGCTGATTAAAACTATATGAAGTCGTTTAAATTTCTTACCCAGCATTTTTTTCTTTCCTAGTTTTTCGGACCAGTAGCTACCGAGGACGGTGTGGGCAGATCCTGTGCAAAAGACACATGGCAGGAAGTGGTTACCAATTTTTGTACAGGTGAATTTCACAGAACACATTGAACATATGACAAATTTACTGCTTGAGAGCTCTGAGTGCATCTGAAAACACTTCATCTGTAGTCTCTTTGGACCTGTTGCTTGTATGTAAATGTGTAAAACAGCCCAAAAGTGCAGTAATATAAAAGCTTTGTTCATAATTAGTTACAGTTACTAGTTTTATTTTGAGGCAGTACAGTCTCTTGCCAGTGCTACCTAGAGTCTTGATCTTGCCATGGCATTTTTTCCATGAATTGCTGTTCGGTCTGGTTCCACAAACTTTGCTGTTGGCTTTGAGGTAATACTTTCATTTAACGGGAAAAAAGAAAAGATCTTGCATATGTTCTCATTATTACAACGGGGATTTTTGCTGATATGAAGATACAAGAAAGGTTTAACATTATATTATTAATTAGCAAATTATGTGAGGATGCATCTCAAGTGATGAGTAGCACAAAAGCAATGCACTGAGTAGTGCAATGAATCACTTTCTATAGGGAGTAAATAAGTAGTGCATTACTTCTGAGTTGTGACTTCAACACTGGTAATAGTCTTACTTATGGCGGTCATCTTACCAGTGACAGGATCCTCATCGATGCCATTCCATGGAGCAAAAAATCTGGAGTAGAAATCGTATCCTGGCTGGCAATCTGGTGATCCTTTTGTCAGATGTAGAAATATTTTAGAAGGATGATGTTATGAGACTACTAAGATTAGTTGACATCTGTAACAGTACTTTTTAATATTTGTTGGCTATTGGGAAGAAACCTTCAGTAGACATTGATTTACAGCACCCTAAGTGTTAAAGCACTGAACACAGACAACAAACAAGAGTTACTTGTCATGAAAACATTTTTGTAGGTTTGTTCTTGAAGTCTGAATGTTCATGATATGATGATGCTATGCGTCTGAAAATTAATAACTCTGAAAAGTAGAATTTCTACATGGGGTCTGGCCCAGTAAGTCATAAACCTGTAACAATATCCCTCTGGACTGGCTGAAAGAGACAATAGTTTTTTTATTTTTATTTATATATATATATATATATATATATATATATATATATATATATATATATATATATATATATATATATATATATATATATATATATATATATATATATATATATATATATATTCTGTTACCTTTCGCTGTGATGATTAGTCCTTTGACTCTTCCACTCTTCTCAGTGCTCTGAAGAGCAGCAGCGTCAACCTTCAGACTGGTTAGTACAGACCTGGACACAAAACCCATGCATGTGCATTCAGTGGATTGTGAGGAGTGGGTTTAGAGGGCCAGTGGTTTGAATTTCTGTCCGTTTTTTGGGGTATTTTACTGATGTTCCCACATAGGTATTGGCTGAGGAATAAGAGTGCTCACTAAATAGAACAGATTCACCACAAACATGCCTCAGCAGTCCAAAGCCTGGATGTATTTGAAAATGCCTGCATGCATGTGTTTTGTTAATAACCTGTCACAGCTATCAGCCAGTCGAATCATCAGTTTCTTAGTGGTGGGGCTCAGACAAACATCCTGAACTGGGTGGTTTCCAACTGCCACCTGTGTCACACATGCAAATACACATTTAAGTTCACACACTCTCACTCTAAAGTGCAGGAATGTAATCACACTGCTGCATCATTCTGTTAACACAGTTGTGCTCATGACTTAAATCATATTACTGACCTTGATAATGTCTCTGAAGGCGTTAGGATCCTGAGATGAAAGTAGTTTTGGGGAAAAAAGTTATTATCGCCTCTTAACATTTCTGGACAATCTTGCAGAAGTAATACAAGAAGATACCATATAGAAAAACCAGAGAGTGGTTCTTCAGGCAAATATTCAGAACTATGATATTAGATGTCAGATAGGATTGCCTCCATCTGAAACGTAAACCTTGTGTTTATCTGAACACATACTGTACCTCTTGGCCTGGTGGATTGAGAGGAAAGTCCATGACGTAGCCGTCCCCCTTCTTGGTGACGGCCAGATCGCCACTCAGAGTCTCAAACACCACTGTGGGATTTACATTGTCTGAAGGAACATGTGCAGTACACACAGTATTACTCTCACACGCCAGCTGAGGAACTAGAATTCTTTCCATGGAAATGACTATCAGATGTATTGGCTAAATGTTTTTTTTTCTTTCATGAAGGGTCATTATAATATAGGAACAATTTCAAAATGTGGCAACTTTGTGGCATGCCACCAGTGATTTAAACCCTACAGCAACAACACCCTGAATAACCTTGATTTGCTGCTGATGTCTATGTTTTGTCTTACTCTGATGCTCGAACAGCATAGCTCCAGAGGCCAAAGTTGCATGACCGCACAGATTCACCTCATTGGTTGGTGTGAACCATCGAAGGCGGAACCTTGATCCTGTTAATCACATCACATTTTCAGACAGGCACCTTATCACAGAACTGATTTACTCCACATATGTCATCCACGATGTAGCAAAACCACTAAGAGAGGATTATACATGTGCCCAGTATCTCATGGCAAACTGTCAGTTTCACTATAAATAATGCTTGGAAGTGTTTTCATGCTGAAAAATTGAATAAAGTGTATTAACAGACAGAATGTCATCTGTTTTTGTCTATTTTAATCATCCATCCATCATCTATACACCGCTTAATCCTCATTAGGGTCGCGGGGGGGGCTGGAGTCTATCCCAGCTGACTCAGGTGAAGGCAGGGGACACCCTAGACAGGTCGCCAGTCTGTCGCAGGGCTACATACAAAGACAAACAATCACTCACACATTCACACCTACGGGCAATTTAGAATAATCAATTAACCTCAGCATATTTTTGGACTGTGGGAGGAAGCCGGAGTACCCGGAGAAAACCCACGCATGCACAGGGAGAACATGCAAACTCCATGCAGAAAGATCCCGGGAAAGCCGGGACGCGAACCAGGGATCTTCTTGCTGCAAGGCGAAAGTGTTAACCACTACGCCACTGTGCAGCCCCTATTTTAATCACTTTTACTTAAATTCTTTCAACATTTTTTTCTTTAATGTAATATTGGCTTTTGGGGGGGGGTTATTATCTTATTTGTATGAATTTGTGTTTGTGATGTGCCTTTGTCAAAGCTAATTTAATTATGTTGTCCCTTTCTGTTGCAAAATCAATACGTCCTTTGTTCCAGTGAACAGTTTTACAATCATGCAAACAGACTCAATAATGAGACACAGATGGACAACCGTTGTCAGCAATTCAGGGGATCTTAGTAACTGTAAATAGGGACACAAATACCTGCTAGTGGCCAATGAACTTTGAGACATTAACTACACCTTAAAGTTTCCAGTGCTGGCAACAGTTTTATAATCATGCAAACAGACTCAGTAACAACAAACAGATGGACAACAGTTAAATTTCAGTTCATTTCAGTACAGAAACCAGACAAAGAAAAGTGCATCTCTGTTGAATCTTTAATGTTTCCAGTCTGAGCTGGTATCTGTGGTCAGTGATAGATTACACAGTGGTGATGCATTTAAACAGAGATACCTGTAGAGAAACTGTCAGAGGGGTTGGTCCTGGTGATGAAAGCAGTTTCTGACAGATTCATCTCTGTTGCTATCTTCTGATACAAATCATCACTCAGCTCCTGTGAGAAACATGCAATACAACACAGTATTTTGTAATAATGAGAAATAGCTTGTGCACGCACACTGGACCAGGCCCATTTTTACAACAAATATGTCCTCTTTTGATAAAAAGTGGAACTGCAGACCATGGAAACAGTTCAACTTTGCTCACTGAAAATGAATACTTAGTATAAAGTAACTATGATCTTTGAATAAATAACCAAATGCACGGCATAGAATCACCAGGCTGAAGTGTCATGATGTGTTCACTCCAGTGCCAAACCGCACTTTTCTGTGTTCCAACGCAGACAGCCACGATGAAGTCTAAATGATGCCACAGTGCACACTAACCTTTAATTCTTACTCACATGCATAAGTGGACAAATGGCAGCAGGGTTTCCCTTGAATAGCAAATTGGTGAAGGCATCCAGGACAAACACTGGAATTTCCATTATTGCTGTGCTGAGAATAAAAGAAGGCTTCAAACCAACAGTAACCCCCGCTGAGGACAGTCTTTGAAACGATCTGCTGTTGTTCCTGAACTTTAGACCAGAGGCACATCCGAGAGGGAGCACAGCCACCCCTGAAATCTCATTGGTCGCCACTGTGGCCAACCCACATCTCATAGGTCAAATTCATTCACTAAAACTCATATTTCCGAGTGTAAATGAATGCAACTACAGTGTCCAAGTGCAAGTGAAGGCAGCGCTGACGATGGTAAAGGCTCCAAGTACCGACAGCCAGCTGGCTGTGCGTCCTGTGCACAAACACTTCAGTTGCCTTTAGTTACACCCAGACCTCAGAACGTTAACAGGAGCCGAAATTACATTTGTTACGTCTAGTAAGAGTGTTTCCTCTAAAATTATCAAATGCACTTCATTTTACATGAGACAGCAGCTGGACTCAGGTGCATCATTTAAACAGACAGCAAACACTTCATTAATCACCTGTAATTAGAAATTATTCCTGACATGGAGACAAGATCTAACAGTAAATGACACTGTGCTTGTCTTCAGGCAGGTGAGCTGTCACAGAAAGAGTCACGGTTTGTAAACTGCAGGTAAAACATTTGTTAAATGTTAAATCCTGTGCCCCATCCCAGCTTTATATTATTTTACTGTAAAAGTTTGATCTGCAGCAGTGACTTCATTGTGCCTAGAATGCATTAACAGACCGTGACCTCTCTGACCTACCTAAATATGGCAACGGGCAACAATGAAAACAAGATATTGTACCATAATTAGCTGCAAATGATCATCACACAAAGCCTGAGTTTTCAGTATTGAAACATTAATAAGTTAGCCCATCTTGCCACCTCTATTTCTGTCCATGAAAAGTTTCTGGAGGCGTCCCTGCTGTAGACACAGTCTGCTTGGTTTTGCAACCAGGGTTGACTTTTTTATCCTCAGGTTTTGAACGTGTTTTCCAGCCAGATTTTGCACGATCCAGTGTAGGACGCAAGTTTGCTTTGTTGATCATGTGCTGAAGGCTACAAGCTCACCTCACTGAATAAAAACAGTAAATTAACCATGGTTATCTAACCGAAGTGCCTTGTCTTTAAATGCTTTTTCCTGGAAAAGTAGGACCAGTTTCAAATATGGCTACCTTTTGGCTGCCATATTCTTGTTTGTTCTGGATAACCTTGATATGCCGTTGACGTCTTTGATGGACGTGAAGTTAAACATGTTGTATAACTTCTCCTTGATGTGAAACAGTATAAATCTAATGAAACAGTGCCTCAAAACTACAGTTTGATGTTTGATATTGGAGATATAGCCAGAATTTCTGCTTGGTCTATTTGTCACACATGCATGCACCAATACTTAACACATACATTTTATTTTATTTTATTTATTTATTTATTTTTACAATACTAAACCATAATGTCTCATTTATGATTGCAGACGTAAAACAACAAATATATTTACAGTGTAGTATTTTTATTTCTATATTTTTTCTTCACAAATGTAGCTCTTGCATCATGTGAATTTCCCCCCTAGAAGATGAAAACAGGTTTATCTTATCTTATCTTGTCTTATCCCTGTCTGCTTGATTGCAGCACTCTCCAGAGGTTATCAATAAATTAAATTACAGAGAATGATAAATGATTTTAATTAATACACTTTATTAAATACACAGGATAAAAAGTCCCTTTGAAATTATAACCACGCAGCCTGTGGGTCCGTGTATATTTTGGCAATTGGATTTTCCGTTCTAAAACGGTCATTGAAAAACAAAAAACGAGTGGTTATTTGATTTTCATTTTAAAATACAAAAATTAAAATTGAAATACAAGGCGTTTTTCCTTTTCATGATCAAAATGGGATATACGAAATTTTAAAAATGCTTTGATTTTCATTTCATATTTAGAATAAAAAAGTAAAATCAGTAAGAGACAGAAACGAAAAAAGGTCCGTTTTTTCATTTCCTGAGACCGGAAGTGGTCATCAGCAAGTGTGGAGTCAAAAAGAGTACGCTGCATAGACTGTATATATTTTTTTTCCAGTTAGTTTTCATCGTCAAAATGAGAGATCAGGTGGCCGATCTTAAAATAAATCAATATTGATTTTTTTATAGAGCGTTAAAGTTTTGCGAAGCCAGGGGGCGGGACTACTTGATTGACAGTCTGGTCTGGAATGATTGACAGGTCCTATGGAGGAGGCAGCAGAGACTCTGCTCTCCTTGTTTGGATTATTTCTGATATAACAACTGTTGGTTTATGTATCAGTGAAGCAGCAGAACCTTTTCCACAGACAGTTTTCCTGCCCGTTGGCTTGTTTTAACCAGTTTTCTACCTTCGGCTGATTCTACCAGCAGACACTGAAAGGACTCTGATAGTTCAGTAAGTTAATGTTTATTTTTGTATCGGTGCCGCTTTTAATGCACTTTATATGCAGTTTTAGTGTCAGATATAATGTGTGCCATGCACTCCAGATGTTGGTGGAGTTTGTTTCGGTGTGTGTTGACCAGAGAAGAAAGTTAGCATAGTAAATATTAGCCTAATGTTCGCGATGCTAACCGAGCTAGCTGCTCAGTCGAAGCCTGATTAAAGCTAACGTAGCATTAAGCTAACGATGTTTGCGTTGAGTTTCATGTAAACAGCTGATGTGTGTTGTGTTACTGTAATGTGGTTCATTTAGTGAATAAAACTGTTCATGGAGACGCTGGTTCACATTAATGTAACTTTTAGAAAAACTAAATGTGATTGAAACAGTGAGGTTAAGGTTCTGTGTTGTCAGTAATCAACTTTAATTTGACGCTAAAACAGACTCTGATAGTTTTAAATGACATCAGTTTCATGAATTTGTTGAAAATTGTCTCATTTGTTGTGATGTTGCTGCTGATTCATAAAAACCAGATGATCCGTGTTGAAGACAAGTTTAGTTCTAGTATCAGAAGTACAAGAAGGAAAATGGAAGTTTAGTTCTGCTACGTCAAAGATTTCAGGAATAAAATAACTAAATGAGTCTTTATGCCTCAAACTTTATTTTACAATAATGAATTAATCACAGATAATAAAAATATAAATAGCAGAGAAAACCTGACAGAATAATTTCCTGGAAAGTCTGTGAAGGAAAAGCAGCTTTTTATCCTGAAAGATCAGAATCAGCTCCAACATCTGCATCTGACAGCATCAAGTCAACCAGAAAGAAAAGAAAAAAGAAAATGACTTCTTTCTGATCACATCTGTTCCACTGGCTGCTGCTGCTCACATTCTTCAAATTTATAGTCCACTTTTTCAAAGTTCAGCAGACAGTTGCTCTGCTTTGGAGTGTGACGATGTCGTCGGTGATGTGGAGAGTCAAGTTTCCGTTTCACCCACAGCGTGCTTTAGGGCGCCGGGGTCGGACTTGATGTTTGAAATACTGACCGACAGCTCAGATTTAACTGTCTGTAGTTCCGTTTTGATGGGTGTTAAACTTTCACTCAAAGCCACCAGGAGCTGGGTGTTTCAAATAACCGCCGTCTCGTTACAGAGTGAAAGTAGCAGTTCCTCCTTAAGGTCAGCGATTGCAGCATCTGAGGGCCTCTTCAAAAGAAGACGTAGTTGATGAAGGCGTTCTGGAGCAGGACCAGAAAGACCACGACCAAGCAGCCTTGAGATCTTAGGCAGCGTCTCCCTCGGGTGGGTGTCTATGTCAGCAAAAAAAAACCCAACTGATTATTATGTGGTTCAAAAAGTGCAAAATGATAGGATGTTGCCTAAAATTGTCATGTATGATATGTGGTTCAAAAAATGTCATAGTGCAGTATATTGTCAAAATAGTATGTTTTTCAAGAAAACATCAGAGTATTTGTCATCTAAAAAATGCCATAGAATAATATTTTATTGCACAAGTAAAAGTATAGTAATTTTTAAAACTGTTCAAATTCTTATATGTTGCTAAAAAACAAAAAAAAAAACAAAAAAAAAAAGTCATAGTAATATGTCAATTTAATAAGCCTATAGTATAGAGTGTCATAGTATAGCATGTCACCCTAAAAACGTCATAGTATAGCATGTCGCTCTAAAAATGTCATAGTATAGCCTTTGGTCCAAAAAAACTTAATAGCATAGTATGTCGTCCAAAAAATATCATGGTATAACATGTCGCTCTAAAAATATTATAGGATAGCATATCACTCAAAAAACGTCATAGTATAGCAACTCGCCCAAAAAACGTCATAGTATAGCATGTCGCAGTAAAAACGTCATAGTATAGCATGTCGCAGTAAAAACGTCATAGTATAGCATGTCGCACTAAAAACGTCATAGTATAGCATGTTGCTCTAAAAACGTCATAGTATAGCATGTCACCCAAAAAACGTCAGAGTATACCATGTCGTCCAAAAAATTTCATCGTATAGCATGTCGCTCTTGAAACGTCACAGTATAGCATGTCGCTCTAAAAAACTCATAGCATAGCATGTCGCTCTAAAAACGTCATAGTGTAGCATGTCGCTCCAAAAATGTCATTGGATAGCATGTCATCCAAAAAATTTCATAGTATAGTATGTGGCTCTAAAAACGTCATAGTATAGCTTGTCGCTCTAAAACTGTCATAGTATAGCCTTTGGTCCAAAAAACGTCATAGTATAGCATGTCGTCCAAAAAACGTCATCGTATAGCATGTCGCTCTTGAAACGTCACAGTATAGCATGTCGCTCTAAAAACGTCATAGCATAGCATGTCGCTCTAAAAATGTCATACTATAGCATGTCGATCTAAAAACGTCATAGCATGTCGCTTTAAAACGTCATAGTATAGCCTTTGGTCCAACAAACGTCATAGTATAGCATGTCACTCTAAAAACATCATAGTATAGCCTTTGGTCCAAAAAACGCCATAGTATAGTATGTCGAAAAATGTCATTTTTCAACATGTGGTAAAAACGTGCCATATGATGAAATAATGTAAAGGAGGGCGTGAAAAACACTCCAGAAAGGTTTTCTTTGAAAAAAAAATCATCATGAATTTTGGCGCAAAAAAAACGCCTTACTATACTATGTCGAAAAAAAATGCCATTTTTCAAACATGTTGTAAAAACGTGCCATATGATGAAATAATGTAAAGGAGGCCGTGAAAAACACTCCAGAAAGGTTTTCTTTGAAAAAAAAATCATCATGAATTTTGGCGCAAAAAAAACGCCTTACTATACTATGTCGAAAAAAAATGCCATTTTTCAAACATGTTGTAAAAACGTGCCATATGATGAAATAATGTAAAGGAGGCCGTGAAAAACACTCCAGAAAGGTTTTCTTTGAAAAAAAAATCATCATGAATTTTGGCGCAAAAAAAACGCCTTACTATACTATGTCGAAAAAAAATGCCATTTTTCAAACATGTTGTAAAAACGTGCCATATGATGAAATAATGTAAAGGAGGCCGTGAAAAACACTCCAGAAAGGTTTTCTTTGAAAAAAAAATCATCATGAATTTTGGCGCAAAAAAAACGCCTTACTATACTATGTCGAAAAAAAATGCCATTTTTCAAACATGTTGTAAAAACGTGCCATATGATGAAATAATGTAAAGGAGGCCGTGAAAAACACTCCAGAAAGGTTTTCTTTGAAAAAAAAATCATCATGAATTTTGGCGCAAAAAAAACGCCTTACTATACTATGTCGAAAAAAAATGCCATTTTTCAAACATGTTGTAAAAACGTGCCATATGATGAAATAATGTAAAGGAGGCCGTGAAAAACACTCCAGAAAGGTTTTCT